>NC_089506.1:139761088-140064118 GCF_036850995.1 Saccopteryx leptura
ATACCTAAACTAGTGCATGGTGTTAATATGAATGAAAAGTTATAAAAAAAAAAAAACCTATATCCACATGACATTGTATATATAAATAATAATAGAATTTTGGTCCCATGATCTTTACTCCGTGGTGTTATACACATTAAATATGTTATGCTATATGGTGAAAGGGACTTTGTAGATGCAATTAAAATTGCTAATCAGCTAATCTTAAAATAGGGAGATATTCATGAATCTTCCTGTCACAATTATTCCTTCATGGAGACATTCATATAATACAGAAATTGACATAGTAGTCTTCTACTCTGAATCATTGTCTATTTGATTCATTCTGTAGGACATCAAATAGTTTTATTATAATCCTTAAAACATGTTTGTGTATCTATATCTTGTGTTTAACCTAAATATCTTGTCTTAATGGAAATATTTTTGTTTTGTTTTGTTTAGTTTTACCTGAAAAAAAGGAAAGGGACAGTGAGCAAGTAGTAATAGTCACTTCTTTAAAATACAAACATAATTCTTTATTTTAAAACCTTTAGCCCAACATCAACTTAATTTATCCACTTTTTAGATAAAATATAGAAACAATTTTGAACTGCTGAAAGGCAAGACCTACAGTTTTCTGAGTATTAAGTATTAACCACATCACTACCAGTCATGAATAAGTAGATGACAAAAGGCTTTCATGCTGTTAGCTTCCTTATATTCAGTCTTTACAATTGAAACTACTAGGCAAAAATGTAATAAAAATAACCTAAAATAGCTTCACAGTTTCTATTATAGGTTATAAATCAAGACATAACTCACAGTCTATATTCAGAAGAAAGAATAAGTGCAATTAGGTGGGAAGAATATACAGGAAGCTAAGACCTCCTGGTGCATTAGGAGACACTGAGCAATGGTCTATTAGAGACAATGCTATAGACGTATGCTCAATTCCGTCCATATACTGAAACCTAATACCTAATGTGATGTGCTTTGAAGATGGGCTTTGGGGAGGTAATTAGGTCATGAGGCTGGTGGCCTCATGAATGAGATCAGTGCCCTTATAAAAAAAGACTTCCTTGCCTTGTTACCCATGGGAGGACACAAGAAGCAGACTTCTTACCAGACACTGAATCTGTCAGCTTATGATCTTGAACTTCCTAGCCTCCAGTACTCAGAAACAAATTTCTATTTTTTATAATTTACCTAGTTTATGGCATTTTTATTATAACCTTAACAGACTAAAGTCCAAATTTAAATAGCCCCAAATTAAGTAATTTAAAGCCAGAAACATAATATTTGTTTATATTATTTACATTTAACATATAACATATGTTACATTTACATATAACATATATTTAACATATATTCAAGGATTGACAAACTTTGTTGGTCAGCCAATTTGTCAAACTGATCCAGGTTCCCATCTTTTCCCTGTAACATTCTCCATTGGAATGTGTCCTAGGGTAACTGTCCTCTTTATGGGAATAACCACAAACACAATTAAGAAGATAATATCTAAGGGTATTGAGGGTTTATATTGTGCCAGGATCTGGAAGCATATTACATGCATTATGTCTGTTCATCATTATAATAGTCCATCTTGAGTCACAGACATTGTTCTAAACACTTAACCTGTATTAAATCCTCACAGTGACACTAGGAGTCAGGCCCTATTATTATCATCACCGTTTTGTATTTTACATTTTTGAAATCAAGGTTAGTCATCTGTTGAATTTGAAAACTCTTACTCCTGAGCCTGGGAGCTTTATCTTGCTTTATGTTTACTTATTTTACTTTCTAATTATCACATTATCTATACATTACTATAATATGTTTTGTTTTTATATAAATATAAAACTTCACATTTTAATGCTATATGTAATATACACTAATAAATTCAATTCTTAAAGGATCCTATTGCAGGGTTTGAGAACCTATGGCTCGTGAGCCAGATGTGGCTCTTTTGATGGCTGCATCTGGCTCATAGACAAATCTTTAATAAAAAATAATGTTAAAAATATAAAACATTCTCATGTATTAAAATCCATCCATTTCCTACTGCTCATGTTCATGGTTGCGGGTGGCTGGAGCCAATCACAGTTGCCCTCTGGGACAACGCCAAATTTTTATTGGATAATGTGTAACGTACACGGGTCGTTGTATGGCTCTCACGGAATTACATTTTAAAATATGTGGCATTCAGCCTAACCAGGTGGTGGTGCAGTGGATAGAGCGTTGGACTGGGATGCGGAAGGAATCAGGTTAGAGACCCCGAGGTTGCCAGCTTGAGCGCAGGCTCATCTGGCTTGAGCAAAAAGCTCACCAGCTTGGACCCAAGGTCGCTGGCTCGAGCAAAGGGTTACTCAGTCTGCTGAAGGCCCACAGTCAATGCACATATGAGAAAGCAATCAATGAACAACTAAGGTGTTGCAACGAAAAACTGATGATTGATGCTTCTCATCTCTCTGCATTCCTGTCTGTCTGTCCCTATCTATCCCTCTCTCTGACTCTCTCTCTGTCCCTGTAAAAAAAAATGTGGCTTTCTTGGTTCTCTCAGCCAAAATGGTTCCTAACCCCTGTCCTATTGTATCTGAAATGATAAATTAACAAAAATGGAAAATAGATAAGTGAGTGCTCTATTAATTAATGAAGGCCCTAGAAGTGGATTCATAAAAGTACCCAACAAAAAAATCAGACTGCTTAGTAGGTACTTAGTTATTTCAAAACTTAGAAAAACAGAAAACTCTAACAATATTTAAAGTGCTCCAAAGAACAGAGCTTCCCAATTATTTCTACAAATCTAGTATTGCTCCAATACCAAGCTTGATAAGGATAGCTCAAAATATCATTTATGAAAATAAATGCAAGTCTCCTACTAAAATATTAGCAAACCACATTCAGATATATTTCTAAATAATTGTGCATGATGGCACAAACATATTACAAAATTAGAAAAATTAAAACTATGTTCTATTGTCAAACTAAGGAAAACACTCAAGTGAGTCTCTGAACTGATGCAAGTATATCATAGAATGTAGTATATGATACAAACCTCTTTTTCTAACAATTGTTATAATTTGTGTTGGGACACATAGCTAATGGTTTGGTGGGGAAAAAAAGCAATTCTTAATGCACTTAAATTTGATACCAGAAGCAGGCCATAAAAAATATATGTAAATATATTTTACAAAATGAATTTGCTTTAACATTGTATAACAAACATAAACACAATATAAAGACAAAACTTGAGACAACATACACCTCACTTCTTTGATTTTCTTGAACAGTGAGGCTGTACCCGAGCACCATACATAAAAGTAAAACCTACTTCTGAAATGCCCACCCTCTCTTTGTAACCCACCATCTCCTGTGTTTATTCTCTGTTCCCTTTCATTAGAATATAAGTTCTCTTTGAACAAGGACTTGAGTCTGTTTTGTTTATTGTTGTAATTCTAAACTCAGAACAATTTTAGCATCTTTCTCTGCTCAATAAGAGTTGTTGAATAAATAAATTATGCAACTATGAGGTATGGTTCATCTATGGTTAAAAATATTATTTTGAGATATTTACTCATTGTAACAAGTCTCTAAATACAGACACCAAAATGTCACTAGTATAATTTTTCTTCAATGTGTGTATACTTAATGGTTCAAAAATAATTAAAATTTTAAAAGAAGAGCCTGACCTGAGGTGACACAGTGGATAAAGCCTAGATCTGGAACAATGAGGTCGCTGGTTAGAAAATCTGGACGTCCATGGTCAAGGTACATATGACAAGCAATCAATGAACAACTAAAGTGAAGCAACTATGAGTTGATACTTCTTGCTGCCCCCCTTCAAATCAATAAAAATAAAATCTTAAAAAAACCTTTAAAAAAAGAATAAAAAATTAACAGCCCCACAAAATAAATTGCCAAAGGTTCTTTCTTGTCACATAAAAAGAGGAGGAAAGCATTAGGTTTTGCAATTTTTTATTCTATACAACCCTTTGTTGTATGCACCTTTTTTAGAAAGACACATAGCTCAGAGCTTGCCAGCTAGGAGTAGAAATCATATAATTACTGAGGACACAAGCATACAAATTGATTTAGAAAATTGATTTTAAAAGGCATTTAAGAAAGGTAGAAGTATAGTCACCTAAAGGGAATAAACAGTAGTTTGCCATGACATAAACATTGTCACTACACAAACAATTCTAAACAGAGCTGCTTTTCAGGCTCCTGAGCAGACACAGCTCCCAGGTGCTGTCTTTTTTCTTCTGCCCAGTGCATCTGGGTTCAGCAGGTGTGACTGCATGGTGGCAGGAGGGAAAGAAGTTATGGTTGAAGGAAAGTTATTGCTGATACAGTTTATAGGCTTGATCCCAAGAGCTCTGGGAAAATTAGCTGATCAAAGAGCTAGCTGCAAGTCTTCCACCTGACAATTAAAAATACCAAGTGCTTTGAGTTTC
The DNA here is from genome assembly GCF_036850995.1 of Saccopteryx leptura. NCBI lineage: Eukaryota > Metazoa > Chordata > Mammalia > Chiroptera > Emballonuridae > Saccopteryx > Saccopteryx leptura. Next base: position 139,765,522 of record NC_089506.1, read on the forward strand.
TTGTACATATTTTCTTGTCAACCCTTGATCATAAAGTGACAGTCTAAAGCTTACTGTCAATATTTGATATATAATTACAACTATTTTGTTGAATTTGTTAATTTAAGGTAAAACCTGAATCTTGCTTTTTTAAGCATTTATAAATTAGACAGCTGTGGTGACTAGGAGGTCATTTATTTAACCAGTTTTTAGAGTTTGCCACTACTGCTTATTGCTTTTGAAAAGTATATCACTTGTGTCATAAATCACATGTCAGTGCATCAGGGCATCAAGTAGATAAGAATGTATTAAGTAGGTTAATGGATCTATCAATGGAATAAGTTTTTTTAACCAGAGAAAGATTTATATATCAGCATAGTTGTTTATATTCATGTTTTTCATTCATTGATGCATGCATAAATTCAGTCAGCAAATACCAACTGAGTATCTACTATGTGTGCAACAGTATGTTTGGAGTTGAATACATATTAGGGAACAAAAGAGATGCCTGTTCTGCCCATGTGGCACTTACAATACATTGGAAACAAATAGAAAACAAATAAAACAATAAAAAAGTGGTTATATCACTATGATTTTTGAAAAAAAATGCTATAATTTTTTTAAAAATATAGCATGATAGAGAATAAAGGGTATATGACATGTCTATGTGCATGCATTGAAGCATTGATTACCAAAAGAAAGTGATCAGAGAGACCAGATTATGTGAAGGTGTGCAGTTTCAACTTAGAAAGGAGCTAAGGGCAGAAAATGGCAATGTACAGAAGATAGCTAGAAATAAAGAATTTGAAAAAATAGAAATAGAGATAGGTGATAGTTTCAAGAAGAGAATAAACACTTAAAGGCCCAAAAAGAAATAAATGTTTAACAAACCCCAAAAACTCAGAAAAGGAATATGTACATTGCTTTATTATTGAGCAGATATGTACATGATATAAAAACACTAATAAATAGTAGTAACATATTAATATAGTTTATAGGAAATAAAATTAGGTTATTCTGAGTCTGTGACCAGAGCATACACCATACAATAGTAACAACCATTATATTAAGTACAAAATTAAATTCCCAGGGAAGGCAAATGCAAAATAAAATTATGAAAAAAGACATAGATAAAAATTCTTTGAAAAAAGGTGTTCTTCTAGAAAAACAATTAGCAAGGCAATAGATTAAAAATTAAGAATGTATTTTCAAAATAAAATCATACAGACTAATGGGCATGGCATTATTTCAGGAAAACACATACCTAGAATTCTTTGTTAAGATTTTGGCAAGCCTCTTAAATAAATACGTAGGATACATGGACAGATTCCAAATGAAACAACTAAAATGATGAAAGGAAGGATTTACAAGGACAGATTAAAGCATGTCAGACACTGAAGAAGAAACATCATGGTTTACAAATATTTGAAACATGTAAATTTGAGGAAATTCTTTGTTTAATAGGTTACACAATTATGAGTATGTTAAAATTGCAAAGGAAATATTCCCCTAGTAATAATGTTGTTTTTCAGTCAGAACCATTTATACAGTGATTCAAACATGGCCAAGGGTTTAGGCCACCAAGCAGACACTGAGATTCCCAGTAACCTAAACTATGCAGACCTCAAAATACATAGAGGCCAGTCTGAGTAAGGCAAAGTAGGTCAGGACACAACTACAAAAATCTTCCAGTCCCCTAGCTGAGCTTTAACTGTGGAAGGGATTCTCCCATAGATTGGGCTTTTCTCTGCAGCTGTGCTATAGTGAAGCGTCTTGAACATGGATCTGTAAGATATAGGGGTTTTATTTTTGAGTGAGAATCATTCTGTTCCTAGTCTATACCTGTCAATGGGGAAAATAATAACCTGAGGTAGTTAATAAGGTTGAAAAGAGCTGTTGTATATGAAAACATATTTTATGTGCTTAAATGTGTTACTCTTAGTGAGACATAGCAATTATTATAATGAAGACTGTAAAAAAGCATGAAGCCTGGGACTGGGCTAGTATATGTGTTTCTGCTCTAGAGGAATTCAGCTCTACTCTCTGTCACTGTTTATCCTAGAACACTCTTAAACTGAATACTGTTTTCTCTCCCATAGCTTCTAGACCTGAGATGTGGCACAAGTACCTCTTGCTCCTCTATGAGACTGCCTGAACATTCTCTCTCCCACACAGTTTTAATTTCATATCATATTTATTCCTCAATAATACCCCCTATTATAGTTATATCCTGATTTCTGTACCATGTGCCTTTACTCCTTGAAGATTTCTGTTCTTGCTTCAGTGTCATTCTCTCTGACATTTCTTCGAGTATTAAGGTGACCAAATTTTTACAATGAAAAGAAGGACAAAAATAAATTGAAGAAAACAATAGTGTAAATAAAAGAAACATTTTATTCATTGCAACAATAACATTATAATATAATAAATGCATGATAAAATATTTGTATATTTTATATTGTAATTATGCTTACATGCATATTAATTTTAATAATTATAAGAAAAAAGTACTCATTTAGATAATATTATCTAAATGAGTACTTTTCAATTGAATGAATATTTTTTGTCAATGTATCATCTTATAACAATATATTAGAAATATCTGAACAAGAAATATCTTTCATATTGAATTTTATGGCAAGTGTTGCAGCTAGAGTATCAACATTCAATCTCAATTTCTCACTTGTCCAAAAATCATTAGCAATTGAAAAAACTCTTTCAACTGTTGCATTAGTTCCAGGGCAGCACAACGTGAACTGAACAAGAATAAGTAAATTTTCACATGGAATATGCTCATTTTTGAAATGGCTGAATATCTTTTATCAATTTTGACATGTTCATTTTCCCATTGTATTAATTTTTCATAATTTAAATATACATTCAGTCTTCTAATTTCTTCAAAGACACAATTGTCATCTATTTTGATGTCTGGCATTTCTTTAGATAAAAACTAAAGATAAGATTCAATATCTGTTCAATATATTTATGATGAAGTAAAAAAACACCATTGAAAACCGTTATGTCCCATGATGTTTGTTTCAGAACATCCTTCGATATATTGAAAACATGTCTGGTAAAAATTCTGCATTTCGTTGATAAACTTTTCTATTATGCCTGGATTTGATTCCTCTAAGTCTGACAATTTTCTTTTTATAATTAAAGGTAGAAATATTTCTTTAAAACGAGATTTATATTGAAGGATAAAGTCATTCAAAATAAGACTAACTTTTGTAGCTGAAATGTGTTTACCTTCAATGTTTTGAATCATTTTGTGAAAAATTGATGTTTGATTATGTACAAAATACATTAATATCTCAGATATTTTATTACTGAAAAATGATTCCAGGATTTTAGGACATTTGTCTAAACTTAAATAATATGAATGGAGAGGCTCAAATAATTGTAGAATACTCTCTATAGCAGGTGTTAGAGCAAGCCATTTAACTTTTGAATATCCTGAAAGCTTTTTGTATTTAATATTTGCTTCTTCACAAAATGGTTTTAAAGTAGCAACACAAATGGTAAAATGACTAAAATGCAAATAAATTTTAGTTATTGTTACTTCTACATCAATTGGCATGGCACATGATGATGTGTTGATTGCATTTAACAAAATATGTGCTTTACAATCTATTCCTAGTATTTTCTTTTGGAGTAACTCTTGAATTTTACATACACATTATGCATCCCTTTGTGTCTTCGCCTACCAAAATGTGTATTTGTACTATCAGCCGTTAGTGCAACAACTTTGGATTTCTAATTGTTTTCATTTATTACTCTCTATAGATGGTTTGACAAAATTTCAGAAGTTTTGCCCTCAATGGATTCTAAATTTAAAATTTTTATCTGAATGCCCTTGGTAACATTAAAATATTATACTATTACTGTATTGAATACAACTTAATTTCATTATGATTTGATTCATTAGATTAAATTGTTACAAATGCTGCAGTTTCCAAGTCCTCTGTAAGTATTTTGTCAAAATAATTTTTAAATACTGATTTCAAAATAGCCTCACATTTTGTCCAGGCACATAAAGATTTTGCATTGTGAAACTTTTTCAATAATTCATTTGTACAATCCATACTGTGAAAACTTTGTGAATTCTGGTATAAAATACAAATGTTCCCTCCATTGCAGCCAACTGTTTTTCATATTCAGAATAGTTTAAATTTTTTAAAAAACTTGTTACTTTACAAGTGGAAGCTGATGCATCTAATGATTGCTTATGTTTGTTGGTGGTCAAGTGTTTCGTTATCACTGCTCTGCCCCCAACTGCAATACAAAATTCTCTGCTGCAAATATTACAGAAAACAATGGGATCTTTCTTTAATATGAGGAATGAAAAACTGAAAAGTTTATCATTGAACTGGCATTTTCTATTTTGGAATTTTTGCATCCCTTAAATGAAATTTAAAATAAAACATAAAATATAGAGCTACACAAACAATGAAAGCACATTAGAAACTGAAAACATTACATCATGGTAGGCAAATTTTCTAGAAGCTAAATTAACAAAACTAAATATCAAACAAAACCACTAATTTAGAGTGATATTTAGTTGTATTTATCATTTTCTAATTTAAAAATATCTGTTTTATAAAACTAGTAAATCAAAATAGGTTATTAATAGATATGGTTTGAGGTTAGATTTCCACTTTAAAATTCAAATTTCGGGAAAATACTTGTAAATGAAATTACACGTATTTGGAAGTTATTAAATAGATAATGAATTAATAAAACGTGAATTGTGCTTACCTTTCTATGAGTGAATATTCACTGAGAAAGAAATAATTGAGCATCTACAATGTCATTTGTGCCATCTCGTGTTACAGTAAGAAGTACACAAAGCCATTTGCATGCTCAGTATATCGCATGCTCTCCCAAGGTCTCCCGTGCGGAGCGCATACTTCTCATAATTGCGTCTTGCCACACTGCACTTATCCTTGATGAATCGTCATGTCAAATACAAATACGTCACATCACAAGCAATGGATCGACTCTGCATCGATCAGATATGGACATTTACAGATTAGTCTTCCAATATCAAAAAGGAGGACATGTAAGAGGACACTTTTTGAGGGAGGACAAAACTTACAAAAGAAGAACTATCCTCCCTAAAGGAGGATGATTGGTCACATTACTGGTATAATTTTGGGGGACTTCAATACCTATATAGATGATTTTTCCAAAACCAAGGCCATTTATGCCTTGACTCTTTACTTCTAATAATCTTGTCTGCTATCCTCCTGCAACCATAACTCTTATGGTCATATTCCCAAATTTACAGTTATTAATAATTATAACTATAGTGTAGTTACTTCAATGCTGCTATACTCTTACTCATACCATCACTTTCTATCTTTATTGCTTACTTCCTTTAAAACCCCTACTCAATCCCTCACCTCCACCAGGATTTCCAGTGGATCCTACTACCTTTAGACAGCACTCCACTTTTCTTAGTGCCAGGAATGGAAAAGGAACTTTGGAAACTATCTTAGTTTGGGACTTAATGAAGCAAAAATTATGAAAGAATCATAGCTGAGGAATTCATAAGTGGTTAAATCCCTCATGAAATGGATAGGTACAGAGGCCAGGTTTAGAAAAAAAAAGAGAAAAGAAGGATGGAAAATTAGAGCACTGACAAGAATGGGTTCAATGGGAATAAAGAGCAAAGAGAGATAAAAGAAGATTCTATTAAGAGATGGAAAGTCAGAGAAATTTACAGTATTGGTACCTGAGTAAGTCCCATGATTAAAATCAAGTCTAGTGAATAACATTGCCAGTATGTACTTAAAAATGAATATGCAAATCATTATGTTGGGTACTCTCATGAAGTTTAATGCCAAGATGTTATAAGGGTCACAAGTTCATGTGTTAACTTTTTTCTTTTTCATTTTTTTTTCTTTTTTTTTTTTTAGAGAGAGAAAGAGGAGAAGTATCAACTTGTAGTTGCATCACTTTAGTTGTTCATTGATTATTCCTCATACAAGCCTTGATGATTGCTCAAGTCAAGCCAGTGGCCCCTTTCTCAAGCCAGCGATCTTGGGTTCACACAGTGACCATGGGATCATGTCAAAGACCTCATACTCAAGCTGGCTACTCTGTGCCAGATGAGCAAGTGCTCAAGCAGGAGATTTTGAACCTGGGATCTCAGCATCTCAGGTAGACACTCTATCCTCTGAGCCACCTCCAGTCAGGCCATGTGTTAATGTTTTTAAGGGAACAAATGTTAGAGGACAAACAAGGTTTTGAAATCATTGAGGAAGTTCAAGATGTCATGATGGTTACTTAGGCTCCAAGGAGGAAAGGAAGTCATATATGCTGATGATAAGAAAGTGTTAATATTGGACTGAGAAGCAGTTTGAAATAGTTTTCAAAAAAGCACGCAGGAGCACACCAACTCTTCCTTTACATTTTGTGAGTCCAAGAACCAAGGAAAATAAAAACACACACACACACAACTTTAATTCTCTGAAGCAAAGAGGTATACAGAAAAGGGTAAAAAAAAATTGAAATCAGAAAATATAAAGTCAAGTTCCAATTGTAATTGGTTGCTTGAATTACAGGCCATACTGAATTATAGGTCATATGACTTTTTGAACCTCAGGTTTCCTTGTTAAATGAGATTAAGAATGCCTGCTCTGCCTATGTTTCCTAATATAGTGGCAGAAAATGCTTAAGAAATTTTAACTATTGTTTTGTTATTATTATTTTAGAGGAATAAATATAATAAAATGTATGGAAGTATATTTTAACTACTATATATTGTAGAGATACACAGAAGATATTAATAAAGTGACCTAATATGAGATGGTGTAATTTTAACTATTCTGTAAAATATTTAAAGTTTATTTAATTCTAGTTTTAAAAAATAAACCATATTTTAGTTAAATAATTGTTCAAATAAACCAGAAAACATAATTTTCTAGCTGATGTGGTTTGAGACACTTTGGTGTTTTTGTTTGGCTAAAATTTCTTTTTTTTTTTTTTTTTTTTTTTAATTTTTTTAATTAATTTTTATTTTATTTATTCATTTTAGAAAGGAGAGAGAGAGAGAGGAGACAGAGAGAGAGAAGGGGGAGGAGCAGGAGGCATCAACTCCCATATGTGCCTTGACCAGGCAAGCCCAGGGTTTTGAACTGGCAACCTCAGCATTTCCAGGTCGATGCTTTATCCACTGCACCACCACAGGTGAGGCCCTAAAATTTCTTAATAAATTACACAGAAATAAAATTAAATAAGGATGGGATGCAAGATAAGTTAAAAACCTTCATTAAACTAGCAGAAATAAAACCTCCTTAAATTTTAAGATCACTTTGTCTTATATTTTATATCTGAAAATTACAGAGAAAGCAAGCTCTAATGCGAGGTATTAAATAGCAATGGAACGACACAGAGGAGAAATGGAATCTTAGATAATTAAAACAAAGCCAAAAATCATGCTGAAAAAAAAAATTGAATAGCAAGATTTTGAAGATTATGTGTTTTGAATTACTTCCTAACTACTCCTCTTCTCTCTCCCATCTTCACTGTTCTTACTAGTGTTACATTATTCTGATAGACACATTAATTCTTTCTGATCAGGATCTAATCCAGCCTTTATTTCTTAATGTAAAAAGAAAAAAAATATGACACTTTACACACTTAAATTTGAAAAATTTAGGTCTGGCTGGTTGGCTCAGTGGTAGAGTGTCGGCCCAGTGTGTAGATGTCCCGAGTTCGATGCCTGGCCAGGGCACACAGGAGAAGTGCCTGTTTGCTTCTCCACCCTTCCCCCACCCCATTTTCTCTCTCTCTCTCTCACTTCCCCTCCTGCAGCCAAGGCTCCATTGAAGCAAAGTTGGCCTCAGGCACTAAGGATGGCTCCATGGCCTTCGCCTCAGGTGCTAGAATGGTTCCAATTACAATGGAGCAACACCCCAGATGGGCAGAGCTTCGTCCCCTGGTGGACATGCCAGGTCGATCCCGGTTGGGTACATGCGGGAGTCTGTCTCTGCCTCCCCGCTTCTTACTTCAGAAAAATACAAAAAAAATGTATTTTTTTGAAAAATTTAAAAATATTGTCCCAAGAGAATAAATACAATTTACCCCTTCCAGAATATCAACCAGTTAAATAGTAGAGATAGTATGTTTTACAATAAGAAAATTATTTAACAAAATATCTCCATGACACAGAGGTTCTGTCACATAGTATGGTTTAGTAGTTAAGAGAACAAGCTTAGATTTAAACTGGATTCTTATTCTAACAAGCTACTCAGTAGTTGTGCTATTTTAGGAAATTATTTAACCTCTCTGTTATCTTCACTTTATCACTCATATGTAAATAATAATAATATCTACCTCAGATTGTTGTGAGAATCAAAGATGGTACTTAGAACAGTAAAACACATTGCATGTGCTTTAAATACTGCACTTATTAATAGTACTTATAAAGATATCAGAATGAATGTCCCTTGTTAACTTTTCTAGCAAGATACCTTAAACTGATATGTTGGCAGTCCCCAAGTAAAAACAAGAAAGAAAAAAAAAAGGTATCTAAAAAATTGTTGTTAGGTCAAAATTAAAATTAGCTGAAATATCAGAACCTTGTATCTAACAAGGTAATCTATCACTTAGAAGGTAGCTTTCTTCCCCCCCTTTTTTCTTAATCAAATTAATTGGGGTGACACTGGTTAAGAAAATTATACAGCATTCAGGTGCACAATTCTACATCTTCTGTACACTTTAAAGTGTGTCCACCCACCCAAGTCAGGTCTCCTTCCTCACCACTAATCCCTCCTCCACCCTCCTCCACGTCCAGCCCGCCCCCAGCAATCACCACACTGCTATCCGTGTCCAGGAGTTTTTCCTCCTCTATTTCTGTCCGGTAATTGATGATGCATCACAAACACAAAAAACACTCTCTATCATGCTTGCTCATTAACATTCTATTTCAAACTAAAAGAAGCATTTTCAAAGTAAGTTCATCTACAACACAGATTGTAAAAAGTGAAAAACAAAGTCCTTAAAACTTTTTTGACCTTTTTTTTTTAAATACAGAAGACACAGTGCTGCTTAAATGAGTGGGTGATTCTTCCGGAACAATGATTTGGGGCAAGAGGAATAGCTCCGTTCATTTCAGTATAGAGACTTTCTCTTTTTGGTTTTGTTGTTGCTGTTTAGTAGAGTTGTTTCTTTTGTCTGGTACTGTTCTAAGCTCTGGCTACGTAGGAAGCACAAAATATGAAGCAAGAACTTGGCATATAAATATTAAAGCATTTTAAGTGGCAATTTGCTTTCTGTTTGTCTATGGAAAACATTTCAAAAAAGCATATGTTTACAATACAAAAGTTAAACTATGGAAAGATAAAAGGTAAGTAAACAAGTGGGAAAAATAATGTGGCTAGAACTGAAGTTCCATGCACATTTGGAGAGAAATATGGGAGGACAGAGGGCATCAAAGATATGAGAACAGACAGAAGATTCATGTTCATAGATGGGATTGCCATTACCAGGAGGGATTTGTCAGCTTCCTTCAGATACAAATAGCCTCCAATGCTCATTTAACTGTTCTAGTCTTTTTTGCTCAAGAGTCATGTACCCATTTTACCCTGGCTGTCTTCACAATAATCTCCAGTATCAGTAAAATGTAAATATTTATCCTGAACTCAGTACAAGAAAGGATTTTAAAGGATTATTTTGCATTCCCAAAATAAATTACTTTATCAAATAACAAGCATAAACCTTAAAGAATGCAATGGTGGCCTAACCCCATTTAGAGATTACTTTCAAATCAAGCACACTATCGTCTAACAAGATTAAAACCTTGGTCTTCCCATTTATGCACTGTTATAATATATTAAATTATTTTTAAAGACATCAATCAGTTTGCTACAGACCCATTTTAGAAAATAGACAAAGTAAAGCTAAGATATAAAGTCAGTCTTTCTCCATAGTAACAATCACTTTCAAAAATGCTTTAGTACTTTAAAAGCCCTCACTTAAATTCTTGTACATAAATCCGCCATTCCACTTCATGCACTATTAAATCTTCTGTTGAACAAATCCTACTCAATTACTACCAATATAATAATGCACATTTTAAAACAAAATAACAGTACATTTTCTTTTAAAGCATAACCAAATAATTGCAGGACATTTTATATGCATTCTGAGATCTACTTTTCAATCACAAAAAAGCATATGGGAAAAAATCAACCAAAAATATATAATAACATTTTCTCTGGCATGGTGGGAAAATAAAGTTTCTAAACAAGCAAATTCTTTAGACTTCAATCACTTTCACCATTAAATTCAACATAAAAAAATATCTTCAATGATGCATATACTTCACTAACTTTGTACTGGAAAATGTTAAACATATTGCAGTAAGTCTGTGTCTAGAATGAGAGACCAATATTGGCGCCAATTACTATAACATTTTGTCACACAACAATGCCTTTTAGCTTTATATTTAGCCAAACCCACTCTCCAGTAAATGTGCCCAGTTTTTTACCCTGTAAGCTATCACTGATTTTACATGTCCTTTCACTGCTTTTGCATATTACTTTTCCAGTCTCCTCTTTGTCTAGCAGCTGCCATGTTTTATTGCTCTGATTAAGTGTGACCTATTACTTCATATGCTCTTCCTTCTCTGGAACTAGTTTAAAGAGAGACCAGAAACACAAAAACCAAGAGCGATGGATATTTCTATATGATCTAAGGCCTAACTGTTCTATTTATTTTAGGTGATCAGAAGTTTTTGATGTGTCCTTCTAGGTTCTCAGCTATGTGCTGCAGTCAAAGCAAGAGACTTCACTCTCAGCAGAGTGGCTATAAATATTTGCCTAGCTAATAGATTTAGGCAGGTCACTGTGATCAAATCCTGAGTCGCTCCAAAATTGAGATTCTAATTTATTTCCATTTATGTTTTAAAGCTCAGGATTTAGTAGTACAGGTTTTACATTGTCATCTTTTTTTTTTTTTTCCTAACAAGAAAATAAATCACAAATTCCAGTTTTGGAGATTTGCAACCTTTTTAGAATGATGACAGAATTTTACAGTGAAAGCTGTGCCCTAGATGCTATCAAGCAAGAAAATGTTGGGTGTGTGCCAAGAGAGGATGGAAAAAGATGGAAAGAGAAAGAGAGATTTTTATTTGAAGAGGACTCAGAAAGGATGCTGCTAAAGACAGACTTTTTGGCATGATGTCAGCAACTGTATAAAAAAACTGAGAGAACTTGTAGAAATAGTGTAATTGTGAATCTGTAGGTTTCTTAAAACAATATCAGCAGAAGGCAGGACTACTTTGCAAGGAAAGGCCATCAGGTAAGGATCACTCTGAAACTCATAAATGATTTCAAGTCACTGACAGCTTGATAAACAATAAGCACATAGATAAGGATTAATAACAGGTTGAAGTGGGTAATAAAACTTTATGTCATTTAATCATTTATATAACATAATGCAACTTATGTTATTGAGAAACTTGCAAACTCTAGAAAACATATACTTTACCATCATAGAAAAGGATATGTAGTCATCTCTTTCAACTACTATAGATATGCATATATATATATATAGTCAATATATATTTCCATGTAAATATATATATTTCTGTGATCAAATCAAATATATATATATTTACATAGATATGTATATCCATGTAAATCAATATAACAGAATTTCCATTTATAAAACATAAAGTTGGTATAAAGAATAAGCTTAAAAGTATGTCAAACATTTCAATAATAATTGTTTTACTGCAAGCACCTCATAGTTCTATATGTATTTCCTTTAAAGGTACTCAGGAGACCCCTGAGAAATAATGGATCAACCTAGCCAGACGCTTGTTTGTAAGAGCGATACTGTTCCTACATGAAAATCTGTGGTTCAAGCCGTGGGTCCTCTTTTTTTCTGGGGAGCAATGAAAACTAAGTAATAACATGAGTTTCATCCTGAGTAAAAATTCACTTTATGTGGATTTGCAGGTTAGTGTTTACTAGTTTACTTCTTTTATTTTTTCCATCTTTCCTTTAAAAGATCTCCACTGACTATCCTGACATCTGCTGGCAAGGGCAAAGTGGATTCCAGTCTAGTTTCTCCTCAACAACAATTCTCTCAAATCGGACCTTTTACAGGTATTTTAAGTGAGAATTAAATGGTAATTCATTCAGGTTAAATATTTATAGTACTTAATTACTAGCACCATCACACAACTGTGAGAAAATTATCAATACAGTAGTAACCACTGGGCTACTGTATATGAATACATGCTTGCTTTGATTAATCAACAAGCATTAAAATCATTACATGGGCAATTAAAAACAAACAAAAATAAAACAAAAACATGCCAGGCATCTTCATTAAAACACCACCAGTAAGAATTAAATAATGGGAAAGTCTTGGCTTTGATTTTCTAATGTTTTCTTTATTTTATAATAATGTCAGTTTACAAACTACTTAGGAGATAAGCTCAACTATATAAAGAATACATTTATTAGCTCTGACAGAAGCCATACCATTTTCATATACCTGTAAAACTTGCTACTTTTTTCTTGGTACTTACTCATTCTGATTTACTATGGCTTGAACTGAGTTCCAAAGCCTGCATTGTTTTTGTTGTTGTTTGTTTTGTTTTATTTTGGCAAGGGTATAATAAAGCCACTACATCATAAATCATACTCAGTGCTATTGTACCTGGGAGTGTGTTCAGTAAACAAGTATTGGAATTTTTTTTTTAGGCTTTAAGCACTCTCAAATGTAGCAAGTTTTTAAAAGTGTACAACTGATAACATATACAATCCATCCTATTATTCAAAATCCTGCAAAAGATAAAAAGTTTTAAAAATGAACTCGTTAGTTTATAATTTTCTTAATATCAGTGAAATTAGGAGTTTGCGCTATGAATTTAGACTATCAAAACTGTCAACATATTTTACAATTAGTGTGAGTAACCAAGCTATTTTATTTTAGTCATGTATACTTTAACCCTTTAAACTGCTATAATTTGTGAGAAAAATTATAATATCTAGCAATGAAAACAAATTTTATTAATAATTTATTAAAACTCTTAGATCCTGAGTTCATGTTTTATATAAATAATGACTTTAAGATATTTGAGAAAAATACAACAGAATTCTAATTTAGAGAAGAGTATAGAAGTGTTACATTTGCCTGGTTTTGAAGATCTTTAATACTTCAAGACCATAGAAGGATAATAGATCACTTTGATTTTTCAACCATTAATTTGTGTTATTATAAATTTTTCTAAAATTATATAAATTTAAAACAATTTTAAGGAAACATTTCAAGAATAATCAGAAAAATAAGATTCATGATGGGGGGGGGATGTATGTTGTACCATGTCAGTGTATGATATGGCCAAGATTTTGTATTAATGTCAAATAGTCACCCTTAAGTATTACTTTCAATTCAACATCTTAAAACTATTTTAAAATGTTTTACCAGGTATGTAAAGTTAGCACTTATTTTTTAAAGTATAAAATTAATGTTCATGTAAATTAGGTAATAAAGACACTAATGTACAATAACTTAAAAAAACATAAAAAAACCCTTTTACTTCAGCATAAATATTACTATACTAATCACAGAAGTGTAGTGTTATCTTCTGTGAGATTCTTTAGGTAGGTACTAATTTATTTTCACATAGAATTAACTAAAATTGTTATTGATTTAAAAATGCAAATGCCAATGATTCATAGTATTTAGGACATGTCTAGACATTTTTAGACAGTGCCATTTGCTAAAGACCAGGCACAAACTGCAGGCACAGGGACAGAGTGCATATGTCCCGTGCTTGCTGCAACTGTACGCATATTATTGGATTTTTTAGAGTAACCCATAAAGATAAATAATTTAAAGGTTAATTAAATATTCAATCTGACTGATCCATTGGTTTAATTTTAAAATAAAAATGACTAATAAAAGGAATTGTATGTCCTTATCAAATCCCAAGCATTAATGCATGGAAATTGTAACCCATACAGGGAAACTTCAATTTCTAAAAGGCATACACTGGATAATGATGTGTGGGGGGGAGTGGAGGGTACAGGGGATTTCTGAGTGTTGACAGTGGCTACAGTAACTTTGCTCAAAGTTTAATTGTCTGGAGCTGTCACACAAGCTGCGCTCTGCCTTCTGCAGAGCTGTGGAGAACAAAGTGGAAAGGTGTAAGTTTAACATAAATTATTCATGGAAAATATTGTTTCTTCCTGAAGCCCTCTTTCCCTCTCCCCACAGGCTGGCAGAAAAATGAGAAAGCTACTTAAGAATATGAAGTACACAGCTGCTCAAGCACTGTCTAGGAGCCTGAATGGGGAGGCCAGGCAACCTCACTGTGGCTGGTCTGTCCAGAGGAGTGAGCTGTGCCTTGAGCGTGGTTATCTTCAGGAGGCAGAGCTTAGGACTGCAGCGAGATGGGACTCACCGCGTCCCGGGGCTCCTGTAATCAGACCAAGCAAGGCTACAGAGGAGGCCACACACACTAAAAACATCATCTCTTCCACCCTTGATGCCCTCCACCTCGGAGCGGGGACAGATGGTGGCGGTGGCATACTGTACGTGCTGTGAGTGGGGGTGTGTGTGTGCGCTTTCGTGTTTGGGGTGGGAACGGAGGCGGGGAAGGGAGGAGAAAGGTAGGAGTGCCTACAGTTCTCCCCTTCCCTTACCAGCTGACGGGTAAAGTGCAAAAGAAATTCAGAAGGGAAAAAAGAGAACTGAAAAATATCGGCGGTGGGAGCCCTATATTTATCATATCGCTGGGGGATTCTGCCGAGCAACTCCAGAGCCGTTACCATTCTTCCATGACCTCCAGTGGAGAGGCTGCCTCTGCCTGATCGCTGGAAGGGCACTTTGTAAATGTAGGCGAGGTACACACCTACACACAAGCTACACGCTGGAGAAAATCGCTTCATTTCGGGGGCAGGGAGAGAGGCCGAAGAAAGGAGAGGTCACAGAACACTACAGGCAGGTCATTGAGGGCTTGTGGCCAAGAACAGACGGCTTCTTGGGCGAATAGTAGCCCCAGAGTACACAATTTTTTATGAAACAAATACTAGATGGATGGGTGCATGCATGGATGGTGCAGAATATTCATGCAGTATCTAACCTCAAATGGAGTCTACTCAACATTTTTTTAATCCAACTACCCATTTTTAGAGGCACAGCATTTTACACCCTGTAGTGCACTCAGATCTCCCCGCGAAGCAGCATGAGGACCCCTTAGGAGGGGCCGCTGGCGTCCGTGAGTGCAGAAGGGGCGCCACCCCCTCTCGCGGCCTCCCCAGAGCCCCTGCTGCTCTCCCTGCCCTCTTTCCGTGCCAACTTCAGCCTCCAGCAGCGCAGAGACGGGTTACAGCACAACCAGGGCTCGTATTGAAAAGCCTCTCCTCGCAAAGGACCGGGAAGTCACCTGAACAATTCAGGAGGAGACTCATCTAAGTCCTCTATTTTTTATTTTATTTATTTTCTTAACAGGGTGGTTTATTTCACACAAGTCATAGAAAACACCGCTAGACCAGCTCTTACAACTTTTCCGCTTTCGGACGGGGATGCAAGGGCCGTCAGGCCCCTCACAATGTTCTATTTCCAGAGTTAAGCTTGTATGGAAGGGACTGCAAAGCTGGAGGCCCCTAGGATTAGAGGAGAGGCGGATTCCCGGGGTTTTCCTGTAATCGATGCTGCCTTCGTGGATAGAGAGTCAGAAGAAAGCCGAATTAACTCGTCAGACCTTTTTCCATCCCACCCTCGTTCAAAACTCCCAGCATTAGGTTCGGATTCGCAAACTGCTCAGCCCGGCCCTCATCGAAGCCACCGCACCTCAGGGGCAAGCAGTCCTGCGGCTCTCTAGCCTCCTCTCGTTTCAACTAGGTGACTCCCCGGGCACGGCGCCCAGGAAATGCCTGCCCTGTGTCCAGAGAGGGCTTTGAGAGGACTGCCCAGGGAAGGTTCGAGCGTCCATCCGATGCCCAGTGAGCGGAGGAATCTCTGGTACCCAAGAGCGCCCTTTCCTCCCGCCTCCCTTTCTTTCCCCGTCTTTCTCCAATCTCACCTCGTTATCTCGCACCCTCTTTCCCCGCTCAGCCCCGCATACTCGCTCTGACTTTGCTAGCACTTTTCCAGGTAACCCAGAGTGTGCGCCTCCTCCACGCAGCCCGCGGTGTTCATCCCCCTACCCGCCCGAAGGACTGCCTCCAGCCCGATGCACAGCGTTTCCCAGAGGACTACGCTCCGTCCCGCACCCAGCGGCGGGACCCCCGCCGTCTCACCTTTGCAGAACTGGGGGACACTGAGGCTGAGCACGACCAAAAGCCAGGCGGCCACCGAGCGCTCCATGATCCCTTCTCCCGGACTTGACCCTGGCTGGTCTGTGGTAGTAGCTGGGGGCAGTGTGGCCCAGGTGACTCCGCACGGCAGCAGCAACCCCGCCCCTGACAGTGAATTCAGAAAGATGTCTTCTTCCCGCAGCGCTTCCTTAAACAAATTCTTGGAGAAGGCGAGAAAGAGTGGATGACCAAAAAGAGGAATCTTTCTTCTCCCTTTTCCTGCTCTCTGGCGCAAAAAGGTGGGCGTGCTTTGGGGAGCTGCCGGGCTCAGCCTCCGCTGCGGGTGGGTCCCGGTTGAGGCTCGGCAGGCGGGGCGGGGCGCGGGCTCCGGGCTGGGCTCCGGTCGCCGGCACCGGCAGACCGCAGACGGTGCGCTCAGCTGGCGCTGCTAGCGCCGCTCTCGCTGCTCGCGGCTGCGGGGCTTCTGACTTGGAGAACAATGAAGCGTGAGCAGGCGGGGGAAGCTATCCAGCAGCTGGGAGCAGTGTGTACAAACAGAGGCGGCGTGCGTGCGAGCCTGGGCCTCCCAGTGCGTTCCCCTCCCCCGGCGCCACCCACCCCCTGTCCTCCCTCGTATTCCAACCCTCAGTCTCCCCCTCCCTACCCCGTCTCTCTCTCTCTCTCTCTCTCTCTCTCTCTCTCTCTCTCTCTCTCTCTCTCTCTCTCCCCCCCCCCCCCCAAGTGGCTCCTTCTGCTGGAAAAGAAAAGGGAGACAACGGCAGCCACACCCTGGCACCTGCCATCGCCTCCGAAGTTCCTACATTCCTACGTTGTTTGTCCCTTTTCCACACGGGCCAGAAACGCTGGGGTTAAGGGAAGCACCTTTGCTATCTGAGATTCTCCTGATTTCCAGCATTGACTTTATAATTAACCACATTAAGGATTCCCCTGAAGTCCAGTTCTCGGCACAGCCAGGAAAAGAAGTTAAGAGATTTTGAAAAGTGGCCCTTGGGGCACAAAGCTTCAAGAGAGAGAGAACCCTGCAAAGCAAATTGTCCTGGGTTCTCAGGATTGCAGCCTACTCAGCAGCCAGACTGATGAGCTAAGACAGGGCTGCTCTACTGTTCTATGGTTCTCTCTGCACTTTTGTTAGCTTTGGGGCTGGGACAGAGAGTTGTAAGCTCATCTCTTCAAAAGGGCAAAAAAGTGAAGATGAATAAAAGACATGCGACTTGTTAAGCAGGACATCTGTTTCAGATGGGAAATATTGGGGCAAATTTGGGGACCGTGCAAGAAAAGAGAAAGAAGGCAATGACAGATTCTTCAAGCATCACTAACGTGGATCAAATTACCCTGGTACCCAACAAAACAATATAAATGGACTGGTTTTTGCAGTGAAAGTGGCTGAAACAAAATATAGCGGATGGTTTACAATACTGTTCTCTTTTTCGGGTTAGAATGATTGCTTAGTGTACATGGATTCAATCCCGGCAGTTTCAGGTACCAGAATGAAACACAGCCTCCCCTCTCCCCTTTTTCTAGAGAGGATAGTAGAAAGACAGAAACACAGACACAGAAAAACTGAAGGAAACATTCTTAATGACTAGGATTTGAAAGGAGAATGCACTAAGAAAAGTATAATAGGACATTTGACCATGCATCTTCATCTCCTTTTGCTTCCTTGAGTTCTTTAAACTTTAAGTTCCATCTTCCTTTTGGAATTTGAAGTAAGATCAAGGATGTAAGACTGGTGGGAAGTCATACGTGTATATAACTATCAAGGAGTTCAGGTATTGTACCACTGGCAAACAAAAACAATAGCAACAGAAATTATTTCAAAACAAGGTTTGTTCAAATCTCATGTTTGGTGGGAGGATAAAAGAATATTGTTTTCTGTTAATAGATTTCTAAAATGTGTTATGTTTTCAATTGCAGTTTACATTCAATATTATTTTGTATTAACTTCAGATGCATATCATATTGTTTACACAACTGTATATATGTTACAAAGTGTTCCCTTTGATATTTTCAGTACTTAACTGGCACCATACATAATTACAGTATTATTGACTGTATTTCATATGTTGTACTTTACATCCCCATGACTATTTTTGCAACTATCAATCTGTAACCTTTTAGTTGGGAGACTAGGTGAAAGAAATAGTTTCTAAAAAATGACTTTCCTAAGGGAAAAAGAGAGAATAATTTATTTGCTGACTATTTTCATCTTTAAAGCCACTGATGTTGAAAAAAGAAAAAAGAAAGACACTGTCTAGAGCTGAAGCAATAAGTTTTAAACAATCAAATTCCAACTTTCTGGCACACCATTATTACTTAATTTTGAAAATGTTCTTTCAGTCATGCTGTGGCATGTCTACCATAAGGTATCCATTTATTTAGAAAGGAGATGTCTAGTATTAGTGTTAAGGTATTAGGATTTCTAAAAGATAGTAATAAATGTCAAAAATATAAAATAAAAAACCAGTGTTTCTGTGATATGATATTATTTTCTTATTAAATTCTCTATTTATTTCTACTTTTCTGATGATATATGACCTTAATAAGCATGTTAGGAAGCTAACTATTTTTTGACAATAGTATGTGTTACTAAATTTTTTAAAAAAATTTATTTTCTTAAAAACTGTCCTGGCCAGATAGCTTGGTTGTTTAGCATTATCCAGAAGAGCAGAGGTTACCAGTTCATTCCGTGGTCAGAACACATACAGGAACAGATTGATATTCCTGTCTCTCTCTCTCTCTTTTCCTTCTCCCTCTCTAAAATCAATAAACTAAACATTAAAATAAGAAAAGCTCTTTAAAAAAAACTCCAGATGAGCATAAAACTACATTAAAATGTATATTCTGTGACCAGATACCTGGAGTTGTGACTATAAATGCCATCCTGTATTACCTGGTAGAGAACTTGTAAAATATGTTGCCAGTTTAATACCTCTACTTGCATAAGTCCCATTTCTGGTCTAAATCTGATACATAGCCTTAAATCATAGTTCCCTGTGACTATTTACCCCTTCTATTTTTACCCTCTTATTGATCATGATCATGTACCAATAAGCCTTTAATTTCAAAGGTTCAAGGCAATTTACCCAATTTCCATGTTTAGGACTCATTTTACTCTTGCTAAATTCAGATAGAGCCTGTTCAGAAGTGAAATATAAGAAATGTTAGAAGACCAAAAGAAATAGATTTATTTTAAAAAGAAGAAAAAATAAAAGGATGAAATTCTATTATGAATCCTTTACCTCACATGAAGTGCTAATCATGTATGAGCCAGCCCACGGTTTTATAACCTCTCCACATATGTGTCTAAAGTGCCCCAAATGAATCAGTATACCACTTGAAGATAGCACTTCTCAAAATATCTTCTTCAGGCTTACTTTCCAAGATGTTAATAGGTTTCTGGAAAAACAAAAAAATTTATATGGTCAAATAATTTAGGTAATATTGCACATCCAAGCAGCATCTTGAAGATTCTCGCTGAATAATAGCATATAAAACTTTGAAAGTTTTTGTGATTAAGAAACTTTTCCAAAGGTGTTTAATCCAGAATATTGTAAAATTTTCTTTTATCACTAGGACAAGCTTTTTCTCAGAACACTTGTTAACATATTGTACACTTAGTGATACAAGAAAAAGAACTTGGAAAACATTGTCAGAAAATAAAGCAGAATAAAGTATCAGCAAAATGAACAAAAATAGGACTCTGGAAAGATTGCTGATTTTTAAAAATTGTTCCTTTTTGCTTAGAGTTTGGACTCTGGAGCAGAATATTTCTGAATTGGAATACTGTCACTACCCCTATAACTTGTAACATAGGCAAGGTAGTTATTGCCAAGCCATAGTATTCTCCTCTGTTAAATGGAGTTCATAAAAGTACAAAACTCATAGTAATAGGTTATTGTGGTGACCAAAGGGCTTAACCCAGTAGGGGGTTCATAGTGATGAGGATGATAAAGAAAATGAAGAAGGAAGAGGAGGAGAAAATAAATAAGACAATAATAACCTATGGAATTCCAAAAAAGATTTTCTCAATAGTTGGATTATCTCCATTCCCCATCAACCATCCCCAGTTAAAACAGCAAATAACACTAAATGCGGCATTTCTTATTATTTCTGTAATTATGTAATGGTACTTACAAATAAACTAGATATAGGAAGAGTCTTAAATTATTTTATCAAATTGTACTCAGTACTATTTTTTTTTTAAATTTAGTGAGAGGAAAGGAGGCAGAGACAGACTCCCACATGCTCCCCAACCAGGATGCACCCAGCAAGCCCATTGGGATGCGATACTTGCCTATATGGAGTCCTTGCTCCCTTGCAACCAGAGCCATTCTAGCACCTGAGGCAGAGGCCATGGAGCCACTTCAGTGGAACCTTGGCTGTGGAGGGGAGGAGCAGAGAGAGAGAGAGAGAGAGAGAAGCGAGAGGGGGAGGGGTGGAGATGCAGATGGATGCTTCTCCTGTGTGCCCTAGCCAGGAATAGAACCCAGGACATCCACATGTCAGGCTGACACTCTACCACTGAGCCAAATGACCAGGGCTGAACTCAGTACTATATACTTTTATCAATTTGCATTAAAAAATTTTTTTGTTGTTTTGCATTTCAAGTACTTTACTTTCTTTAATAACCAAAATGCACTGGATTAAAATTTTGATTTCAGCCTTGTGTAATTCAAAGCAGAAAATCCAGTCAAGCCCCCACCTGGACTTTAGGCATATAGAACTGTGAGCTAATAAACTGTTGTTATTTTGAACTGCTAAATTTGCAGTAAGCTGTTAAGCAGAAAGGGAAAAATAACACAGTTGATCATTATTATTATTCTATTTTATAGAGAGGGAATAAGACATGGATTGCCTAGGGAGAGTGCCCATGGTTTCATCTTAGTGTTAAAGCAAGTAATTTTACTTAAACAATCTGAATTCAGAGTCTACTGCACTCTACTAGCAACAATTATGAAGTGTCAACTGTATACAAAACATTAATGCATTTTCACATATATTGCTTCGCTAAATCATCCCAACAAGCTTTATGAGGTAACTATTATTATCTCCATTTAACTGTTCAGGAAACTTAGGATCAAAACATTGAAGTAATTTGCCCAAGATTAAGGCACTACAAAGGAATGGAGCCAGGAGCCAGGGTCTGAGCCCTAGTTTAATTCCAGTAGTGATTTTCATAACCATTATGTTGTAGCTTCTATTTTGATACTTACTTTATGTATTTATAACATAGGTAGCTATAATAGTAATTGTCATTTTTTAGTATAGTCTGCATTCTCTCCGATCTTTTTAATTTATCACTTTAAAGTATACTCTGCTTGAATGTAGAGTTCCAAGCACATTTTAAAATTCTCCAATATATTTGCATAACTCAAAACAGTTGTTTCATTGCTCTCCATAAATACCAAGCTGATACTTTCTTCTCCAATCTTTATTCATGCTGATGTGATCACCTGAAATGACCTCTCACAAATTCTACTATCTGAATTTGTGTCTCCCCATAAGACCACAACAGAATCATAATTCCTTAGACTTAACACTTTTTATTTTTATCTAGTTGTTTCACTGGTGTTATAAATGTTTCTTGCCAAAATGATAATTATATGCTTTAGACATAATTGAACTTTTAAACTTCTTTAGTCCTCCCACCATGCACACTAAGGAACATCCATTATTAAGACTATACATTTTGGGCCCTGGCCAGTTGGCTCAGTGGTAGAGCATACACCCAGGGTGTGGATGTCCTTGGTTTGATTCCCAGTCAGGGCACACAGGAGAGGAGCCCATCTGCTTCTCCATGCCTCCCCTTCTTGCTTTTTTCTCTCTCCCTCCCTCCTGCAGCCATGGCTTGATAGGAGCAAGTTGGCCCCAGGCTCTGAGGATGGCTTCATGGCCCCCACCTCAGGTGCAAAGAAGAGCTCTGTTGCCAGCCTGGCCCCAGATGGGCAGAGCATTGCCCCCTAGTGGGCTTGCCGGGTGGATCCCAGTTGGGGCACATGCAGGAGTCTGTCTCTACCTCCCCTCCTCTCACTAAATAATAATAATAATAATAATAATAAGAAGAAGAAGAAGAAGAAGAAGAAGAAGTACACATTTTATACTAAATTCCCAGTTCCCAGTATATTTCCCTGATTGATTCTCCAGTGGATGCTGTTTCCAGAAAATATTCAGGGTCATTACACAAGAGTAAGCCTTTGCTTTCAGAATCCAATCCTGGTAAGAGAAATTTCTAGTACCTCTAATTCATTCCCTTCCAGTGACTTGATTTTTAGCTCCCTAAACTATTTTTGAGTAATTTATACTTTTATACAATAAAAGTTTAAAGGTAAAAACATACAGGAAATAAAAGTGTCTCTCTTAGTGTCATTTCCTTCTTATACAAAGTTTCCTCCCCAGGAGTCACTGCTAGCAGTGGCTATCGTGATATAATCTTCTAAAATATCTGTGGACACACACACACACACACAGATATACATACAGATGTGTGTGTATTGTATATGTGCATATATATATATATATATATATATATATATATATATACATACATGTTTTCCACAACAATTAATATAAATATGCATCTTTTTTTCACAAAATATTAAATTTTTCTGAAATTATATCAAGGGCAGTGTATTATTTCTAGAACATAAATCTCTTTTAATAGACACTTGTTATCAGGCTTTTGCTGTTGCCAAAAATGTTCAATGAGCACACATTACCTTGCACACAGGTGCAAGATAAACTTGTTGGAAAATATTGCTTAAAACAGCATTGGTGATTGAGGGTATGTACATTTAAAGTTGTGGTAGATCTTGCCATATTGCCATTCATAAAAGATGTATGAATTCATCCTTCCACCTGTAATGCATCAGAGAGCTTGTCTCCTACATTTAATGCAATGTATTAGCAATTTGGGGCTTGTCAATCTTGTTAATGAAAACTGGCATCACATGGTTTTGAATATCTCATAAGTAGGTCTTAGTGACTTTCACATATTTAAAAAAATTTATATTTTCTTTATGCTACTTGATGTCATGATATTTCATGTCTTTCACTCTTTGTTTTACTAGATCACTGACTTATTTCTTGATTGGTAGGAATTTTGAATGTATGAAAGAAATTAGTCCATTGTGTGTTATATTTATGTCAAAAAATTTCCCAGCTAGTTTACAGATAACTTGTTTGATTTCATTGGGTTAAAATGTGTTGTGTATGGAGTGATGAAATTTAACCATCTTTGGTTATGATTTTATTGGTTTTTATTTCTGCTAAGATAGGTTCTTACTATTCTGCATTTATAAACATATTCTTTTTTTTTATTTAAATAAATTTTTATTAATGTTAATGGGGTGACATTAATAAATCAGGGTACATATATTCAAAGAAAACATGTCTAGGTTATCTTGTCATTAAATTATGTTGCATACCCATCACCCAAAGCAGATTGTCCTCCGTCACCTTCTATCTAGTTTTCTTTGTGCCCCTCCCTCTCCCCCTAACCCTCTCCCTCCTTCCCTCCCGCGTCCTCCCTCCCCCCACCCCTGGTAACCACCACACTCTTGTCCATGTCTCTTAGTCTCGTTTTTATGTTCCACCAATGTATGGAATCATGTAGTTCTTGTTTTTTTCTGATTTACTTATTTCACTCCATATAATGTTATCAAGATCCCACCATTTTGTTGTAAATGATCCGAAGTCATCATTTCTTATGGCCGAGTAGTATTCCATAGTGTATATGTGCCACATTTTCTTTATCCAGTCTTCTATTGAAGGGCTTTTTGGTTGTTTCCGTGTCTTGGCCACTGTGAACAGTGCTGCAATGAACATGGGGCTACATGTGTCTTTGTGTATCCATGTTTCTGAGGTTTTGGGGTATATACCCAGTAGAGGGATTGCTGGGTCATAAGGTAGTTCTATTTTCAGTTTTTTGAGGAACCACCATACTTTCCTCCATAATGGTTGTACTACTTTACAGTCCCACCAACAGTGGATGAGAGTTCCCTTTTCTCCGCAGCCTCTCCAACATTTGCTATTACCCATCTTGTTGATAATAGCTAATCTAACAGGGGTGAGGTGGTATCTCATTGTAGTTTTGATTTGCATTTCTTTAATAACTAATGAAGATGAGCATCTTTTCATATATCTGTTGGCCATTTGTATTTCTTCCTGGGAGAAGTGTCTGTTCATGTCCTCTTCCCATTTTTTTATTGGATTGTTTGTTTGTTTGTTTGTTGAGTTTTATGAGTTCTTTGTAAATTTTGGATATTAGGCCCTTATCTGAGCTGTTGTTTGAAAATATCATTTCCCATTTAGTTGGCTGTCTGTTTATTTTGATATCAGTTTCTCTTGCTGAGCAAAAACTTTTTATTCTGATGTAGTCCCATTCATTTATCTTTGCCTTCACTACTCTTGCCTGTGGAGTCAAGTTCATAAAATGTTCTTTAAAACCCAGGTCCATGAGTTTAGTACCTATGTCTTCTTCTATGTACTTTATTGTTTCAGGTCTTATATTTAGGTCTTTGATCCATTTTGAATTAATTTTAGTACATGGGGACAAGCTGTAGTCGAGTTTCATTCTTTTGCATGTGGCTTTCCAGTTTTCCCAACACCATTTGTTGAAGAGGCTTTCTTTTCTCCATTGTGTGTTGTTGGCCCCTTTATCAAAAATTATTTGACTAGATATATGTGGTTTTATTTCTGGGCTTTCTATTCTGTTCCATTGGTCTGAGTGTCTATTTTTCTGCCAATACCATGCTGTTTTGATTGTCGTGGCCCTATAATATAGTTTGAAGTCAGGTATTGTAATGCCCCCAGCTTCATTCTTTTTCCTTAGGATTGCTTTGGCTATTCGGGGTTTTTTATACTTCCATATAAATCTGATGATTTTTTGTTCCATTTCTTTAAAAAATGTCATAGGAATTTTGATGGGAATTGCATTAAATTTATAAATTGCTTTGGGTAATATGGCCATTTTAATTATATTTATTCTTCCTATCCAAGAACAAGGAATATTTTTCCATCTCATTGTGTCTTTTTCTATTTCTCTTAACAATGCTTTGTAGTTTTCTTTATATAGGTCCTTTACATTCTTTGTTATGTTTATTCCTAGGTATTTCAGTTTTTTTTGTTGCAATCATGAAGGGGATTATTTTTTTGAGTTCGTTTTTGTAATACACCATATCAACAAAACAAAGAACCAAAACCACATGATCTTATCAATAGACGCAGAAAAGGCTTTCGATAAAATACAACACAATTTTATGTCTAAGACTCTCAACAAAATGGGTGTAGAAGGAAAATATCTCAACATGATAAAGGCCATATATGATAAACCATCAGCCAACATCATATTAAATGGCATAAAACTGAGGAGTTTCCACCTTAAATCAGGAACAAGACAGGGTTGTCCACTCTCCCCACTCTTATTTAACGCGGTGCTAGAAGTTCTGGCCAGAGCAATCAGACAAGACAAAGAAATAAAAGGCATCCATATCGGAAAAGAAGAAGTAAAGGTATCACTTTTTGCAGATGATATGATCCTATTCATCGAAAACCCCAAAGAATCCACAAAAAGACTACTAGAAACAATAAGCCAATACAGTAAAGTCAGAGGATACAAAATTAACATACTAAAGTCCATAGCCTTTTTATATGCCAACAATAAACATATTCTTTTATATTGTATTTTAATACTTTTATGGTGTTATGGTTTCATGTATGTATTCACAATTTTTATTGAAGTAAAATTTGTTTTTGTATAATGGTATATAGCATTTACTTGTTTTCGAGAAAACTACCAGTTACATTAAAACAACAACAACAAAAAAGCACTTATTAAATAAAATCCATGTCTGCTTTACTGACATGGCATGCCAACCCAGTCACTTAGTTATTATGTATTTGTCTCCACTGATTATTTTTATGAACTCATCCATTGGGTTATCTATTTATGGGCCAGTACCACACTCTTATTGTTTTAAAATGTTTTTAATAACTTCTAGGATAAAATACCTTTATCTACTTCTCTTAAAAAATATCTTCCCACTACTGTTGTACATTTATTTCTCCCATATGAACTTTAGAATGAGCTTATATAGTTGAAATGGTAATAAACATGTTTATAATATTAGTATTCCTATCTCTATATCCAAGTTTTCCTTTATGTTTCTCTTGTTGGTTTTTATTTAGGTATTTGATTTTTTTAGTACCCATCTAAATGATTTTTCCATTATATTTTGTAACTGATTATTTTATGTTTATATATGTGTGTATGTGCGTGAACTAGTCAATTTATCAGTCTCTTCCTATTTATATTCATTTTCCAGTTCATCCTTTGGGGTTTTCTAGATATACAATTTTATCACTTGAATATATGATAATATTAGTTTTACCTCCTGTGTTCAGATTTCCATATTTACTTATTTTCACCATCAAATTATTTTAACTGCTGCCCAATAAATGCTAATCAAATGCACATACTTGTATTATTTTTGACTCTAATATGACCAGTCTAGTGACCTTTTGCAGACACAGCCATGTGTCAGGTTCCCTGAGTCCAATGAAAGCATTACAGTAATTTTCTATATACCAGAATTTGCTTAAAAAATAATGAAAAAGTGACTTTAAGAAATCAAGTTATTATTATCAGTGTAGAAAGGGAGTAAGTGCTCATGAATGTACAAGATAGAATAATGTTTTCTTTACAGGAAATTGAGATGCTTGAGAAGATTCATCAGGATAGGAGGCTATGAACTTTGAGGTTGCATTTGACTGAAAACTGGAAATCAGTGCCTTCTGTCTTAAAAAAAAAAAAAAAGATAAACACTTTATGCCCACCATAGTCATAGTTATTTAAGTATATGATTAACTAGGGAAAAAATGATATTGTAAATTTCCAAAAAACAATCTTGGACTATTTCCTCTTTTATTTTCATTGACATTCCCCCCTCTATTTAGAGCATGGCTGAAAACTGAGTCAGAGTTTTGTTTAATTAAAACATAGAAAACGTCTTGTTTTTCATATCAAGCATAGTAATTGGACCAAACCTAAAGAAACATAAAAAAACCCAAAAACATTTATCTATAAAAAAATGGCAAAGACTGTGAATAAACAACATCTTTTATTTTCCAGGTTCCAAAATGGACTGCAACTTAAAGAGAAAACTCTGTCAATAAAACATTGTTTCCACAATCACTATTTTATTTTTAAAAATTAAATATGCAAATAGAATATATTTCAATGTTTGATATTGTGGTAAGTGTAATTTAAAATATGATTTGTTTTTTCAGCCAAAGAAAGAATAATATTTAATTTCATGTGTTTAATGCTTATATTGATTCTATTACTGCCGTCAGTAGATAAAATACTGTTAGAACAATTTTCCTTACAAAGTAATTTAACATACTTCACTAAAATAAAATATCATACATGCCTTATAATGTAGTTGTAATTTGTCTTATTATATTAGCATAATATAAGATATTTGATTAAATGCTTTAAACTCATATATTTCTCATACAAACCAATACAAAACCATAGTGCCTGTATAACAATGGGAGAATGAAAGAAATATCATGGTCCTTATGAAGAAAATTATAATATCTTTTTTTTGTTGTTGTATTTTTCTGAAGCTAGAAATGGGGAGAGACAGTCAGACAGACTCCCACATGCGCCCAACCGGGATCCACCCGGCACGCCCACCAGGGGACGACGCTCTGCCCACCAGAGGGCGATGCTCTGCCCCTCCGGGGCGTCACTCTGTTGCAACCAGAGCCACTCTAGCTCCTGGGGCAGAGGCCAAGGAGCCATCCCCAGCGCCCGGGCCATCCTTGCTCCAATGGAGCCTCGGCTGCGGGAGGGGAAGAGAGAGACAGAGAGGAAGGAGAGGGGAGGGGTGGAGAAGCAGATGGGCACCTCTCCTGTGTGCCCTGGCCGGGAATTGAACCCGGGACTTCTGCACGCCAGGCTGACGCTCTACCATTGAGCCAACTGGCCAGGGCCAAATTATAATATCTTTATCTTATACTTTTGAGAGTGAACAAAACAAAATAAATTTTAAAGCAAAAGATTTTCTTTTGTAATTTAAAATTAAATTTTTATTCTGAAAAATACACTGCTTAATAAAATAAAACAAACCACAGACTGAACAAACATATTTGAAATAATATATATTTTATATAAGGAGTTGTTTTTAGAATATATAAAGAACTCAAAAGTCAATATAAAAATGATAACTACGAGAACAAACACCTCAACAGAAAAGACACAAATGGCACAATGGTGTATAAGATGCTCAAGATGATTTAATAGGAAAATGAAAATTCAAACCACATAGTAAAAGCACTGCACAAGTATCAGAATGGTAAAAAATAGAGAACTAAACACACTAACCAAATGTTGATAAGGGCACAGAGCAATAGGAGGCCATCTCTCCCACAAGCCTAAAACATTTACTATCTGATCGCTTACAGAAAAAGTTTAAAGACCTCTGGTATATGATAACATCAGTGTACTATTTTTTGTCAGTCATCCTTAAGTCTAAAATAATTTCAATACAAAATAAATTAAAATGCCCTTTGATTTATGTCATCAGTATAAACTTCCAGTCAAGATGGCAGGGTCCATGAACAGTACTTGCTTCCTCCCACACCATATCAATTCTAGAACTTTCATCATTCAAATTACCTGAGATCTGGCTGAATGGAAGTCCTCCAACTAGGAAATTTAAGAAGCCACATCAAGATTGGTAAGAGGGGAAGAGACGTGGAACGAGTTGGTACCACACTCACGTGTGGCGCATAAAAATGAGGAGAAATACCTTGGTTACATTGGTCCCCTCTAAGGAGCAAGGGGTCCCAGTCCTACACCAGATCCCCCAGTCCAGGGTTCCAGTGCCAGGAACGGAGTTTCCCATTACTTCTGGCTGTAAAAACCAGCAGGGATTGAGGCTCAGTGAAACAGAGGGCTGCTGGAGTCCCAGGCAGTTCCTCTTAAAAGTCTTTACATGTACTTACTTAGACTCACCTCCTCTGAGATTGAGCCTAGGGACAGCAGCTTGAAAGGAACCAGAGGCATATGCGGAAGAAATGAATTGCTCAGCATCAGTGTAAGCACTGCAGGACAGCTTTCTCCTAGAGAGACGTGCTAGCAGAGGCAATTGATTCTTTGAGCCTTCCCTGCACAGAGCCAACAGGTGGGCACCATATCTGGAGCTCCATCCACCTGGCTCAGGCTCTCTACCCTGCACTGGAGAGTCCCTGAGGCTGTGCCCTGCCTAACTTTCAGGCCCACCCAAGCTGTTTCCAGTGGCTTTTCCAAATGAATGGCCTATCTTGGCCTATGTTTCAGATTTTCCTAAAATCTCTCAGATAAGCAGCATCTGGACTCAGCATGCCCAGCACTAGTAGCAGCTGGACTTGGTTTGAAGCTTGGCTTCACCTGGACACCTTCAATCCCAGCACAAGTAGTAGCCATCTGTAGATTGTTTTGTAGCTAATGCCAGGTGGCCCCTGGCAGAACATAGGTGGCAGCTAACCTTGGCTTGTACCTCCCAGAAGGCCCCAGAGCCAGCACTCTCAGTAGACAGCTTTAGGCCATGTTGAAGCATTACCACTCAACCACCTTCACAGGCAACACACTCAAGCGGCAGACTCGGCAAGCACCAGAGCCCTGCTGAAGTAAGGCCTGCTCTGTGGGGTGGCTCCCTACATAGTTGATCCTCCAAAGAGGTTAGATATCAGTGTTTGGTGGTCACTTTTCTTTTGTAGTTTATTTATCATTTTATTATAAGAAATACATCTCAGAATGCTCACTACAAAATACTGTAATGACAAAAATTAACATGAATTTGAAAATACAGATTATAAATCAAACAAAATTCAGTTTTTTAAATAAAATGATGAATTTAGAGGATCTCTTGGACTAGCAAATTGAACATGAGTAAATTAAAAGTTCATCCAAATGTAAGATAGGTAGGTACTCTTGACAAAAATTTTAAAATTGCATTCTTCTGCGGAAGTCCTGGGTTCGATTCCTGGCCAGGGCACACAGGAGAGGCGCCCATCTGCTTCTCCACCCCTCCCCCTCTCCTTCCTCTCTGTCTCTCTCTTCCCCTCCCGCAGCCAAGGCTCCATTGGAGCAAAAGATGGCCCGGGTGCTGGGGATGGCTCCATGGCCTCTGCCCCAGGCACTAGAGTGGCTCTGGTCGCAACAGAGCGACGCCCCGGATGGGCAGAGCATCGCCCCCTGGTGGGCAAGCCGGGTGGATCCTGGTCGGGCGCATGCGGGAGTTTGTCTGACTGTTTCCCCGTTTCCAGCTTCAGAAAAATACAAAAAAAAAAGAAAAAAAGAAAATAAAATAAAATTAACATTGATATTGATATGCAAACTATCCTGTAGTTGTGTTTATGAGAAGAAGACATCATAACTGTGTTTACGGTGAGGAATAGAAGTGTTTCCACTGTCGCCTAAGAGGATCTGACTCAACATTAGCTGAAAAAACCTACTATTTTAACATTTTCCTTTCCTCTATTAAATAATGTGTCACTCTGGGCTATGACTCAAGCTGGTGACTCATTTCTGCCCAAGATGCTGCCTGTGGATCTTGAGTAATAACTGAAAACACCAGAAAGTTTTCCCCTTAGAATAATAGACTTGGTTTTGATAACAAGTATCATAAATAATTGATCCACAACTTGTAGCTGCTTCACTTTAAATAAAGGAAGTTGGTAGGCCCTTTTTCTACTTTTTACTGCAGCAAAATCTTTTATTGTTTTATCTGCTTTATATTCTACTCTACTTATATTTTTATTACTATATTTATTTCAGCTTTTTAATTTTTAATATTTACTTTTTAAATGCAGAAAATAATTTTTTGAATTCTCTGACTAGCTTACATTCCCAACAAGGGAGATAGACAGCTCTTTTGCTACTAATCAGTTCTGTAAAATACCTATTAATGTTATAAAATAGATCTCCTTTTTCAGTCCCAGATAGCACCTTTGCCCTAAAAGCGGTCTTGTAGGGGAAGTGGTTAGTGCAGAGCTTAAATCATTGTTTCTGGCAGTCAGTGGGACTGCTGGCTGAGGAGTCACTCCCACGGGAGCAATAAGCACCAACTCAGACAGCTCAGGGCAATGACTAGAGTATTGCTGTTTTCTAAATCCTAGATCATTCAGTTCTTAATAAATGTATCCAGGAAGTAAAGGTAACGTTCTGGCAGTGACTAAGCCTTCCATTCAACCATAATATGGGATGAAAAGGAAATTGGAAATCATTATAATATCTTTTGTTTTATTTATTTTTCAAGTTGCATAGTTTAGCACTTCCAAAACTAATGTAGATAACTCTTCAGTGGTTCAAATTTTTGGTGGCATTCTAACCCAACTAAAATGCCAGAGGTGTGCAAACAGGAGCAGCATATAGAAGCATATCTTAAGTTGGTAAGCCACATACAGAAGTGAAGTAGAACAAGTAGAATACAATAAGTGATGATGGCAAATTGCAAAATTCATGTCCAGTCTAAAGGTGATAGCAGCTACCCAACTATAGTCAGTTTTTGCCTTGTGGGACTATGAGCCCAGCAGGGCCAGGTTCCAATTTTCAACACCTGAAATTTAGTAGGAAATTCCCAATTTCAACATGCAGGTGTAACTCAACATTTCTGCAAATCAAATAAAGTAAGCATACTTCTAGTTACTAGATTTTTTTTAAAGTAAAATATTTTCTATTTGAATAATTAAATTAAAAATAGATTAATAATCAGAGAAATATAAATTAAAATCACAATGAGATATCACCTTACACCTGTCAGAATGACTATCAAGCTCTGGCTGGTTAACTCAGTCGGTTAAAATTATTGTCCTGGCTCTGGCCGGTTTGCTTAGTGGATAGAGCATCAACTTGGCATATGGATGTCCCAGGTTTGGTCCCTGGTCAGGGCACAAACCAAACAAAAACAAAAACAAAAACACAGCTGAGTGAAACAACAAATGCTCTCTTCCCCGAGTGAAACAACAAATGCTCTCTTCCCCCTCCCCTCTCTCTCCCTTTCTCTCTCTTTCTAAAAATCAATAAAGATTAAGCCCTGGCTGGATAGCTCGATTGGTTGGCATGTCATCCAGTTCAAGTCCCCAGTCAGGACAAATACGGTGGCAGCTCAATGTTCCTGTCTCTCCCTGCCTCTCTCAAAAAAGAAACAAACAAACGGCTATCAATAAATCCACAAACAACAAGTCTTGGAGGGGATGCAGAGAAAAAGGAACCCTCACACACTGTTGATAGGAATGCAGATTTGTGAAGCCACTGTGAAAAGCAATGTGGAGTTACACTCTCCCCCCCAAAAAAAACCCAAAACAATGGAACTGTCTTATGACCCAGAAATCCCACTTCTGGGAATATATCAAAAGAAACATGAAACACTAATTTGAAAGAATATATTCACCCCTAGGTTCAGAGCACTGTTATTTATGATAGCCAAGATATGGAAGCAGTGCAAGTACTCATCAGTAGATGAGTGGATAAAAAAGCTGTGTTATTTTTACACAATGGAATACTACTGAGCTGGGAAAAGGAAATCTTACCCTTTGCTACAGCAGATGGACGTGGACAGCATTATTCTAAGGGCAAGAAGCCAGTCAGAGTAAGATAAATACCATATAATTTTACTCATGTGTGAAATCTAATGAACAAATTAAACTAAAAGACAAAATAGAAATAGACTCATAGAGAACAGACTGACAGCTGTCAGAAGAATAGGGCTGTGGGGCTGGGTGAAAAATATAAAGAGATTAAGAAAAAAAAAATCATGGATACAGACAACAGTATGGTGATTACCGAAGAAAAAGAGAGTAAAGGGAGGTAGAAGAGAGAAAAGCTGAGATAAACTGTGGTGGAAGGAGTCTTGACTTGGGGTAGTGACCACACATTACAATACACAAATGATGTATTATAGATTTGCACACCTAAAATCAATATAATTTTATTAACCAATGTCACCTCAATAAATTTAATACAAAATAAATAAAATAAAAAATTTAAATGTTATACTAAGTAAAGAAGTCAAAGACAAAAAATCATATACTTTTAGAAAATGCAAAAGTATAGTAGTAGGAAACACATTAATGGTTATCCAGGCCGGAGAAGGGATCTACTGAAAAGAGACTTAAAAATAATACTTAGGGTATTGAAATTATACTATTGATAGATCTTGACTATAGTAAAAGATACATAACTATGCAATTGCCAAAATTCATCAAACAGTACATCTAAAATAAAAGAATATTATATGTAAATTGTATCTTAATAAAGTTATTTTTTAAAATTAAGATTTTTTCCCTGGCTGGTTGGCTCAGCAGTAGTTTTGGCCCAGCATGTAAAAGTCCTGGGTTCAATTCCTGGTCAGGGCACACAGGAGAAGCAATCCTCTGCTTCTCCACCCCTCACCCTTCCTTCTCTCTTACTCTCTCTCTCCCTCTCCCACCACCATGGCTCATTCAAGCAAGACGACCCTGGCTGCAGAGGATAGCACCATGGCCTCGCATCAGCTCAGTTGACGAGCAATGGAGCAATAGCCCCAGATGGGCAGATCATTGCTCCACAGGGAGCTTGCCAGGTAGAACCTGGTCAGGGCACATGTGTGAATGTGTCTCTCTGCCTTCCCACTTCTCACTTCATAAAAAAATTTAAAAAAGAAAAAAATTAAGATTTTTTAAAATTAGAGAAAAATTTTCTTATCTACATAAAAAAATTCTGTACAGCCTGACCAAGTGGTGGCGCAGCGGATAGAATGTGGAACTGGGACGGGGAGGACCCAGGTTCTAAACCCTGAGGTTGCCGCTCGAGTGCGAGCTCATCTGGTTTGAGCAAAGCTAACCAGCTTGAGCCCAAGGTCGCTGGCTTGAGCAAGGGGTCACTCGGTCTGCTGTAGCCCCCCCACCCATCCGAAAGGCACATATGAGAAAGCAATCAATGAACAACTAAGGTGTAACAATGAAGAACTGATGCTTGTCATCTCTTTCTCTGTCTGTAACCATCTGTCTTTCTTTCTGTCTCAGTTACAGAAAAATTCTGTACATCAAAAAATCATAAAATAATTAAAACTTAAATATCAAAGCAGACAGAATACTTCCCAGTGATGACTGACTCTCATGTACACTGATGAGAATGTTAATTGCTTCCACCTTCTAAGAACAATTTGGCAATATAAATGAGGAACCTTAAAAATAAATATAGACATTGACCAAGTAAAATAATTTCTAAGAATGTGTCCATAATTCATTTAATATAGTTTTATATATTATTATAATTCAGTTACAAGGGTTGTTATTTTATAATATTTATTATATCAAGCATATGTATCATTATTTACTATATCTAATATTCTATGTTAAATAGCCATCATTAACTAAAAGGTTAAGTAATCTTAACTAACTAAATAAAAACAGTTTTATGTTCCTCATAACATGAGGTTTTAATTAATTTTTAAGACATTAAGGTGAATTCTTACATTTAATCTAGTTTTTTTGAATGTTAAAAAAATTCACCCATAATCCAACACTACTTCTTAATGACTGCTAACATTTGGAATATACCTTTCCAGAATGTATTCTAAATATATATAAACAGAGTACATAAATATGTATATATTATTTCCTCCCTTCCTTTCTATCTTTATACTCTTCTATCTCTTCCATTATACATTAATAAATGTATCATTGATTTATTTATGGTTCATTACATATTTAAAGGTAATTTTAAAATGTTTATATATTATTCTTTGTTGACAAATACAACACAATTGTCTGATCCCATATCAATTGGTTTTCAGGTTGTCTGTAGTTTTGGTTGTTGTCGATTATCTTACTATTACAGACAATGCTGTGACAAATATGTTAGTAAATATATCTATAAAAACTCTGTTAATCACTTCTTTAGGGAAGGTTCTTAGTTGAGAGGTTTCTGGATAAAAAAGTGTGCATGTTTTAAATTCTAATCTATACTCCTGAAATATTCCAGAAAGTTTGTCCAAGTTAATCTTTCATTAGTATTGTATCAGAATACTCACTCATTTCCTCCATCAATACTACAGTAGATATGAGCAGGCTTTTTGAGTTATGCAAGTCTGATAGTCAAAAATCCCATATTATTTTGTATTACTCTAATAGTAAGGTTAAAGATCTCCATTTGTTTTTGTACCTATAACTGTCATCTTCTTTGAATTACCTATTTATTAATATATTCTATGCCCATTTCTCATTGTAAGATGTTATTTTTCCCACATAATTCCATAGAAGTTTTAGGTTAATATAATGAAAATATGTTTTCTTAAATATTTCTCAATATTTTTTCAGGTTGTCTTTTAAATTTGTTAAACAGAAGTTTTAAATATTTTATGTAGTTTATCAGTCTTTTCATTTGCTTGATATTGTACCATTTTTGTGCACAAAATTTAGTGAAAAATACAGAGTACCAAATTTTACTCCTGACTCTATGTATTTTATACAATGATATAGTCATATGTACATAAATTATCAAATATGCATATATAATAGAAAACAGAATATATGTATATATACTATCTTTTGCATCCATTCTGTATTTAAAACCACTTACAAGAGCCTACATTACATTTTTATTTAGAAGAAACGTATTTTCTTCTTTGGAGGTAAATTGCCAGTTGTTCATACATTACCATTTTGTCATAGGTCCTTGCGTCTTTCCAACCAACAAATCTTCTGAAAGCATCTTACTTTCCATGCGAAATTGACAATGTCTGTTTATCTGGAAAGCATGGTAATTCTTTGCTACACTCTTCAGCTGTGCATTTTAGTACTTAATCATAATTCCTTCATTCATGAAATAAGAAAGGAATGGAGAAGGACAAGAGCACTGTGTTGTTATTTTCAGTCAGTGTTTTCTTCTTGCTTACACTAGTGGGCAAGTGCTTGCAATAGATTCAGATTTTGTGAGACTTTTAAAGCTTATGTGATGTAGCTGTCTCTCTCTACAAAACATAATACAAAGCTATAAATAAAAAATTAGATAAGTGAATATTCATTTAGAGTGACGAAGATTATTTTTAAATCTTAAAAATCTGAGATACATCTCAGAGTTTCAACCATCACAAAATAAAACATTTTAATTTATTAATAGCCTGTTGTTCTGTCATTTCTTTTGTATATATACTTTTTTTATAAATAAATTTTTATTTTAATGGGTGACATCAATAAATCAGGGTACATATATTCAAAGAAAACATTTCCAGGTTATCTTGTCATTTAGTTCTGTTGCATACCCATCACCCAAAGAGAGATCATCCTCCGTCACCCTCTATCCAGTTTTCTTTGTACCCCTCCCCCTCCCCCTATCCCTCCTTCCCTCCCCCCACCCCCCGTAACCACCACACTCCTGTCCATGTCTCTTAGTCTCGTTTTTATGTCCCACCAATGTATGGAATCCTGCAGTTCTTGTTTTTTTCTGATTCACTTATTTCACTCTGCATAATGTTATCAAGATTCCACCATTCTGCTGTAAGTGATCCAATGTCATAATTTCTTCTAGCTGAATAGTATACCATGGTGTATATGTGCCCCATCTTCTTTATCCAGTCTTCTATTTTTTTATATAGTGATTAAAAGCCTTTAAGCAAACTCTTGGCCAATACAGCAAGAATCCATAAAAGAGTAGTGTCCTTAACATGTTCACCAAGTCCAAGTTGGCCCCATCACCATGCCAAATCCCTGAAAAATGCAACCCAACCACAGTTCAGTCTGTTAGGAGCTGTCACAGGAAGCAGGAGTCCAGGAAAAGTCCACATCCAGGAAAAGTCCGCATGGCACTGGAGTTGTCACTATTCTATACTTTGCAGCTCATGTCCAAGTCCCAATGACCGCTGCTTCTAGCTGGTAATGATTCAGGTAGACTGGAAAAGCCATTTGCAGTATGCGTGGATATGGAGCTTCTGTTCTCCTTTGCCTGGAGAGATGAGACCAGGTTGCTTTTCCCTGGAGCTCTGCGACTGTGGCATGGTAAAGAAAACCTTGGGATACACTAAGCTGGGTGGCAAAGGTAGATTCATAATAGAAGTTGGCAAAAGGGGGAAAGAGAGCTCTAAATTAGGAGTAGGTCCCAGCCTGAAATATGAGTGGGGCATTGAGGTAGGAGGGATAAGGGAAACACTATATATTAAGCAAAGCAGCAGAAAATAGGACTATCAACACCCACAACAGAGGTCTTTGAGGGAAGAATAAAAAACCTGACTATTTAGGCAAAACACAGTTAAGTGGCCCTTGTGCAAATGAGATCAGTTTACCTGCTTCTTGGAAGAAATACCCTAGGCTCGTCCACAGTGTTGTAGATGGGGCCGACGGCCCTGGGCACCTTCAGCCTTCAGTGGCAAACCCCAGCTTTCTGGGCAAGGTTAGGTCATAGGTGGCTGGAGCAGGGCTGGAAGAGACTGAACCCTCCCTTAGAGGAATGAGGGGGAAGCCTACCTTCCAGTGTCCCTGTTTCCTCACAGCAGAGGCATGTAAGCCTGGCAGGCTTTAGCTCAATGACCTTCCTTTCCACTATTGAAGCAGGATTCAGATGGCATCCTATGAGACCCCTTTGGGGCATTGGAGCCTTTAAGGGTGTATCCTAAAAGCTGGTAGTTCCCCTGATCTCTGTTGGGCTTTTTCTGCCTCTAGGTATCTTAAAAGCCATGCTCAGAAGATCTTGCTGAGGGGTTTGAGGATCCCCATCCGCCTATATAAATATTTTCCATATATCTGGAGCTATTTGGAAAAAGACAAAACAATGTTATTAGCTGGATCTAATAAAGAAGGTAGTAGTTTGCAGACGAAAAAGATTTGGTGTCTCCTGTTCATCAGCATTCAACAGAAATGTAAATTTTTTTTTTAAGTAAAAAGTATGATATGGTAGACCCGTAGGAGTTCCAGGATATGACTACCCCCTTTAAAAATTTTTTTTTAAATTGACTGAAAATGTTTGCTGAGTACACTTTAATAATACCTTAACTTTAAAAATTGTAAGCATGACAAAATACAGTGAATGCTTTTGCTCCATATGCAGGAGCATTTTCAGTTTAGCCAGTTTAAGAAATCCAATAATAGAACAATGCATACAGACAATGAGCTATAAAATGCTTAGCAGCCTCTCCTGTTCTGACAAGAGGTTACTATAGATCCGGAATATGTATCCACTGTAATGTGGACATACGACTGTTTGCCAAATGAAAGTATATGAGTATATGTATATATACTTTTTGATTGCTTCTTTAAGAACATTTTCAAATATAAGTTTCCATGCAGAGAAAGCTAATTTGACCTTTTCTCTAGCATGATTCATCAAAAAAAATTTTCATTAATAATTTGTTGTGTTATTTGTCACTACTTCTAGTCAGTAATGTGAAAAAATTTTTAAATCAGTATTAATATTCATAAAACTTCATCCATTTTCTTTTTTAAAAAAAGATGTAACAATTCAAGGAGTATTTCACAGACTGGATCTCTGGATCTATAGTTGTCAAACTATTTCTCTTCCACAGTCTACAAAGAGTTGGTGCTGGTCACCTCCAGATGATCTAGTCCTACACCTTGCTGTCACAGCCGTTGGTCAGTTAAGATAGTCAGTGGTGGGAACAGTCAGAGCCATTGCTACTGTAGGTAAAAGTGACTGCAAATCATATAAATTATGTGCCACTAAACCCAAAATAAATGTATCTTTGATTCAACTTGTGATGATCATATCTCCAAAATTCCCATGGTCCCTCCAATGCCACCCCTCATAAAGGACAGAAACAATGGACAAAAACCTTTTTCAAAATTTTAAAGAGCATATGACCATATGAACACATAGCCAGGTACTTGGAAGAAACTGGTACAAAGGAGAATTCCTAAAGCTTAACCTTCACTAGCATCAACATGAATCTTCCTCTAGTGAGAACTTCAATCAACCTATAGAACTACTTTGTTCTTCCCCAGAATAAATTGCTCAGTAATTGGTGGAATAACCTGAAATTTCTGTTATCATTTTGGAAAGGAAAAGTAGAAAAAGGGACAAACTGATTCTAGAAATTCCTGTTCATGGTGGCCACCAGCCAAACTCCTTAACAGAGTTAAATAAATGCAAGCCTTATTAATGAGAGATGAAACGTCATTCTTTCATTCATCAAAGTTTTGTTTTTAATCATTAATAAATGTTACCAAAATCTTTCCTATATTTGTAGTTGTATAGGAAATATTTTGGAAAGTTTCCATTAAAATATTAGCAAAGGTTATCTCTGAGGGATGTAATTATGGATATTTTAAAATTTAATTTAAAATATTCCATTAAAAATTTTAAGCATTACACATACTGCTTTTTAAAATGTTGTAAAATTATAAAACTATTTCAAAAGCAATGAAATATATGATGTTCAGTATGTAAGCTACACAATAATATAGAGGTTTCATATAATAGTAATCAATTTTAGTTCATATAAACCTCGTGTTATTCTGGACTTATTTTTATACCAGTTATTTGACTTCAGCATCAGTGATACAGAATTTCTGGATGTCTTGATAAACCCATGGGTTTTATACTTTTTTAAGCTAAATCTTGATGAAACAGATGATAATCTGAGGCTTGCCTGCTACACTGTAAAAATCCCTCTGTATTTGTAATGAAGGCTTCATCTCTCTATCAAAAGTGTGTGTCAAGAATGGATAAATGGAACTCTTTTTAAACACAGACTAACAGATTTATTAACTAATTTTTTTTATTCTCAGAATTTAAATTTTTGTTAAATTTTTAGGAACATGGACTACTGCATTGTTCATTTAATTTGCATTTCCATAACTTTTATGCAGCTAAATCACATTTAATTTCTAGCTGTTTTCCAACTGTAGGCTATAAGCTACATAGGAGCAATAATCAATGTAGTTATATTTCAGGATGCGGAGAAGAACCTCCCACACCCACCTAGGAATCATTTTATTGTCCCACTGCCTTAACTGTCACCATTAGAGCTTTTTTTATTATTGGTGTTAAACACCAGAATTTTTTAAAAATTTTTTATTACATTTTAATTTATTCTGTTTACATGCACTCAAGTGTCCCACTGAATATAACTTTCTCACCACCCACCCTTGTGTACCTTTTTATACCCCCTTAGCCCCCCTTCCCCAACTCCCCTCCCTTTGTTCTAGGATTTTTTTTTAATAAATTTTTTTATTAATGTTAATGGGATGACATTAATAAATCAGGGTACATATATTCAAAGAAAACATGTCAAGGTTATCTTGTCATTAAATTATGTTGCATACCCCTCGCCCAGAGTCAGATTGTCCTCCGTCACCCTCTATCTAGTTTTCTCTGTGCCCCTCCCCGTCCCCCTAACTGTCTCCCTCCCTCCCTCCTGCATCCTCCCTCCCCCCACCCCTGGTAACCACCACACTCTTGTCCATGTCTCTTAGTCTCGTTTTTATGTTCCACCAA
This sequence comes from Saccopteryx leptura, assembly GCF_036850995.1. Classification (NCBI taxonomy): domain Eukaryota; kingdom Metazoa; phylum Chordata; class Mammalia; order Chiroptera; family Emballonuridae; genus Saccopteryx; species Saccopteryx leptura. The sequence continues at coordinate 139,806,265 of NC_089506.1, forward strand.
TGTATGGAATCATGTAGTTCTTGTTTTTTTCTGATTTACTTATTTCACTCCATATAATGTTATCAAGATCCCACCATTTTGTTGTAAATGATCTGATGTCATCATTTCTTATGGCTGAGTAGTATTCCATAGTGTATATGTGCCACATCTTCTTTATCCAGTCTTCTATTGAAGGGCTTTTTGTTTTTTTCCATGTCTTGGCCACTGTGAACAGTGCTGCAATGAACATGGGGCTACATGTATCTTTACGTATCAATGTTTCTGAGGTTTTGGGGTATATACCCAGTACAGGAATTGCTGGGTCATAAGGTAGTTCTATTTTCAGTTTTTTGAGGAACCACCATACTTTCCTCCATAATGGTTGTACTACTTTACAGTCCCACCAACAGTGGATGAGAGTTCCCTTTTCTCCGCAGCCTCTCCAACATTTGCTATTACCCGTCTTCTTGATAATAGCTAATCTAACAGGGGTGAGGTGGTATCTCATTGTAGTTTTAATTTGAATTTCTCTAATAACTAATGAAGCTGAGCATCTTTTCATATATCTGTTGGCCATTTGTATTTCTTCCTGGGAGAAGTGTCTGTTCATGTCCTCTTCCCATTTATTTATTGGATTGTTTGTTTGTTTGTTGTTGAGTTTTATGAGTTCTTTGTAAATTTTGGATATTAGGCCCTTATCTGAGCTGTTGTTTGAAAATATCATTTCCCATTTAGTTGGCTGTTTATTTTGATATCACTTTCTCTTGCTGAGCAAAAACTTTTTATTCTGATGTAGTCCCATTCATTTATCTTTGCCTTCACTTCTCTTGCCATCGGAGTCAGGTTCATAAAATGTTCTTTAAAACCCAGGTCCATGAGTTTAGTACCTAGGTTTTCTTCTATGTACTTTATTGTTTCAGGTCTTATATTTAGGTCTTTGATCCATTTTGAATTAATTTTAGTACACGGGGATAGGCTGTAGTCGAGTTTCATTCTTTTGCATGTGGCTTTCCAGTTTTCCCAACACCATTTGTTGAAGAGGCTTTCTTTTTTCCATTGTGTGTTGTTGGCCCCTTTATCAAAGATTATTTGACCATATATATGTGGTTTTATTTCTGGGCTTTCTATTCTGTTCCATTGGTCTGAGTGCCTATTTTTCTGCCAATACCATGCTGTTTTGATTGTCGTGGCCCTATAATATAGTTTGAAGTCAGGTATTGTAATGCCCCCAGCTTCATTCTTTTTCTTTAGGATTGCTTTGGCTATTCGGGGTTTTTTATACTTCCATATAAATCTGATGATTTTTTTGTTCCATTTCTTTAAAAAATGTCATAGGAATTTTGATGGGAATTGCATTAAATTTATATATTGCTTTGGGTAATATGGCCATTTTAATTATATTTATTCTTCCTATCCAAGAACAAGGAATATTTTTCCATCTCATTGTGTCTTTTTCTATTTCTCTTAGCAATGCCTTGTAGTTTTCGTTATATAGGTCCTTTACATTCTTTGTTATGTTTATTCCTAGGTACTTTATTTTTTTTTGTTGCAATCCTGAAGGGGATTATTTTTTTGAGTTCGTTTTCTAATATTTCATTGTTGGCATATAGAAAGGCTATGGACTTTTGTATGTTAATTTTGTATCCTGCAACCTTACTGTATTGGTTTATTGTTTCTAGTAATGTCTTTGTGGAGTCCTTCGGGTTTTCGATGTATAGGATCACATCATCAGCAAAAAGTGATACCTTTACTTCTTCTTTTCCGATATGGATGCCTTTTATTTCTTTGTCTTGTCTGATTGCTCTGGCCAGAACTTCTAGCACCACGTTAAATAAGAGTGGAGAGAGTGGACAACCCTGTCTTGTTCCTGATTTAAGGTGGAAACTCCTCAGTTTTATGCCATTTAATATGATGTTGGCTGATGGTTTATCATATATGGCCTTTATCATGTTGAGATATTTTCCTTCTATACCCATTTTGTTGAGAGTCTTAGACATAAAATTGTGTTGTATTTTATCGAAAGCCTTTTCTGCGTCTATTGATAAGATCATGTGGTTTTTGTTCTTTGTTTTGTTGATATGGTGTATTACGTTAACCGTTTTATGTGTGTTGAACCATCCTTGAGATTTTGGGATGAATCCCACTTGATCATGATGTATTATCTTTTTAATATGTTTTTGTATTCGATTTACCAGCATTTTGTTTAGTATTTTAGCATCTGTATTCATTAGAGATATTGGTCTGTAGTTTTCTTTCTTTGTGCCATCCTTGCCAGGTTTTGGTATGAGGGTTATGTTGGCCTCATAAAATGTGTTTGGAAGTATTGCTTCTTCTTCAATTTTTTGGAAGACTTTGAGTAGAATAGGAACCAAGTCTTCTTTGAATGTTTGATAGAATTCACTAGTATAACCGTCTGGGCCTGGACTTTTATTTTTGAGGAGGTTTTTAATAGTTTTTTCTATTTCCTCCCTGCTGATTGGTCTGTTTAGGCTTTCTGCTTCTTCATGACTCAGTCTAGGAAGGTTGTATTGTTCTAGGAATTTATCCATTTCTTCTAGATTGTTGAATTTGGTGGCATATAGTTTTTCATAGTATTCTACAATAATTCTTTGTATATCTATGATGTCTGTGGTGATCTCTCCTGTTTCATTTTGGATTTTATTTATTTGAGTCCTGTGCCTTTTTTCCTTGGTGAGTCTTGCCAAGGGTTTGTCAATTTTGTTGATCTTTTCAAAGAACCAGCTCCTTGTTTTATTGATTTTTTTCTATAATTTTTCTGTTCTCTATTTTGTTTATTTCTGCTCTGATTTTTATTATCTCCTTTCTTCGGCTGGTTTTGGGTTGTCTTTGTTCTTCTTTTTCTAGTTCCTTAAGGTGTGAAGTTAAGTGGTTTACTTGGGCTCTCTCTTGCTTGTTCATATAGGCCTGAAGTGATATGAACTTTCCTCTTATTACTGCTTTTACTGCATCCCAGAGATTCTGATATGTCGTATTGTCATTTTCATTTGTCTGTATATATCATTTGATCTCTGCGCTTATTTCTTCTTTGACCCATTCATTTTTTAGAAGTATATTGTTTAGTTTCCACAATTTTGTGGTTTTTTCCCCCTCTTTTTTACAGTTGAATTCTACTTTCAAGGCTTTATGATCAGAGAATATGCTTGATACAATTTCAATTTTTCTAAATTTGCTGATATTGTCTTTGTGGCCCAACATATGGTCAATTCTTGAGAATGTTCCATGTACACTAGAGAAAAATGTATACTCTGTCGCTTTGGGATGAAGTGTCCTGTAGATGTCTATCATATCCAGGTGTTCTAGTATTTCGTTTAAGGCCACTATATCTTTATTAATTCTCTGTTTGGATGACCGATCTAGAGCAGTCAGCAGTGTATTGAGGTCTCCAAGTATGATTGTATTTTTGTCAGTTTTTGTTTTAAGGTCAATAAGTAGCTGTCTTATATATTTGGTGCTCCTTGGTTTGGTGCATATATATTAAGAATTGTTATGTCTTCTTGATTCAGTGTCCCCTTAATCATTATGAAATGATCATTTTTGTCTCTGAGTACTTTTTCTGTCTTGTAGTCAGCATTATTAGATATAAGTATTGCTACACCTGCTTTTTTTTGGGTGTTGTTTGCTTGAACTATTGTTTTCCAGCCTTTCACTTTGAATTTGTTTTTATCCTTGTTGCTTAGATGTGTTTCTTGTAGGCAGCATACAGTTGGATTTTCTTTTTTAATCCATTCTGCTACTCTGTGTCTTTTTATTGGTAAGTTTAATCCATTTACATTTAGTGTAATTATTGACACTTGTGGGTTCCCTATTGCCATTTTATAAATTGCTTTCTGTTAGTTTTGTATCTTGTTTGATTCTTCTCTTTTGTTTTTCTATCATTTGTTTTTGTTTGGTTGTATTCCATACTTCTTTCCTCTGTTGCTACCTTTTTTAAGTCAAGTGTTTTTGTGGTGGTTTTTTTAAGGGTGGTTACCATTAAGTAATGAAAAGGGTACCTACCATATTCATTGTAGTACCCTATCTTATGAGTATTTCTGCGCTTCATCGTCCTTTGCTACTGTTAATCTTCATCCTTTCCTTCCTTTTTTTTCTTTTGTTGTCACAGTTTAAGTTTGGTTTTCTTGTTTTCTTGGTGGAGCTTTTACTTGTGGTTTTGTTTTCTTTTGTTCTTTGAATCTGGTTGGAAAACCCCCTTTATTATTTCCTGGACTGGGGGCTTTCTGATGATAAATTCTCTCATCTTTTCTGTATTTGTGAATGTTTTTATATCTCCTTCGTACTTGAAGGATAGCTTTGATGGGTATAGTATTCTTGGCTGAAAGTTCCTCTCTTTCAGGGTTTTAAATATTGGGGTTCACTCTCTTATAGCTTGTAGAGTTTCTCCTGAGAAATCCGATGATAATCTAATAGGCCTTCCTTTATATGTTGTATTCTTCTTTTCCCTGGCTGCCTTGAGAATTTTTTCTTTGTCATTGGTTTGTGTCATCTTCATTATGATGTGCCTTGGAGTGGGTTTGTTGGGGTTAAGAAAACTCGGTGTTCTGTTTGCTTCTTGAATTTGAGGCTTTAGTTCTTTCCACAGGCTTGGGAAGTTCTCATCTATTATTTGTTTGAGTATATTCTCTATTCCATTTTCTTTCTCTTCTCCCTCTGATATACCTATTATTCTTATGTTATTCTTTCTGATGGAGTCAGACAATTCCTGTAGGGCTTTATCGTTTTTTTATTATTTTTGAGTCTCTTTCTTCTTCTCTCTGTTGTGCCTCAAGTTGCTTGTCTTCTATTTCACTAATCCTATCTTCTATCTGAGCTGTTCTATCAGCTACGCTTGTTACCTCGTTTTTCAGCTCGTGAATTGAGTTTTTCATTTCTGTTTGATTTGTTTTTATAATTTCAATTTCCTTGGTAATATATTCTTTGTGTTCATTGAGTTGTTTTCTGATCTCCCTAAATTGCCTTTCTGTGTTTTCTTGTATATCTCTGAGTATTTTTAAGATTTCTATTTTAAATTCTCTGTCATTTGGCTCCAAGGCTTCCAATATGTTAAATCTTTTCTCCATAGATTTTTCCACATCTATTTGTGTTACCTCTCTATCTTTTGTATCCATAATATTCGATTTCCTTTTTCTTATTGGCATCTGAGGGTGGTCTTGTTGATAGTATTAATTAGAATTAATAAAGAATAAAAAGAAAAAAAGGGAAAACACCCCACAAAAAAAACAGTAATAATTTATTATTTCCCCCTTTCTTTTTTCTTCTCTTCCCCTCCTCTCCCCTCCTTAGGGAAATATCGTGATGACCTGTGAATTACATTATGCTAAATGGAACAAAAACTGCCTATAACGGAGGGCCTGATTTGGGTTCAAGAGTTCAAGGGGCAAAAAAGTGAGTAGGGACCTACTAAATGCAAAAAAAAAAAAAGAAGGAGAAAAATCTTAGACAAGCATAAAATGATTTCCTTGTAAGTGATGGTCGACTAAGAGATATAATGAGAGGGATAAGAGGGAAACAGAAAAAAGAGAGAAAAAATAATAATAATTAAAGAAGAAAGAAATAAAAATAATAAGTAAAAATCTGTTGTGTTAAGTGAAGTGAAGACTAAATACAATGGAGACTTTGGGTTGGGAGGAATGCTAGTGAGTTAAAAAGCAATGTAAAAAGTACCCAAAATGCCTCAAAAACAAACAAACAAAGAAAAACCAAAAACAAAAGCAAAAAAAAAAACCCCAAAAAACTTGAGTCCCAAATTAAATAATTTGTTCGTGATTGAGGATTGAATGGGAGGAAAAGTAAAAGAAGAAAAGAAGAAACGAATAGAAAGGAAAAAATAAGAAAAAGAGAGAAACGAAGGAAGAAAAAAAGGAAAAGAAAAAAGAAAAAAAAACCCAAAAAACAGAAGGGGAGAGAGTGAGAGTTAAGGGTTTTGGAGTGTAACCCTAAAGGAGAGTAAGGATGAAGAAAAGAAATAAAATGTAACACTTATGGGTAGTGTAGTTCAAGAAAAGGGAAGCATAAGATGGGCAGAGAATAAAAGGACCGAGGTGGAGGAAATAGAAATAATAATAAAGGCAATAAGATAGAAGAAAGAAACAACAACAATGAAGAATTAGTGGAACAAGTTATAAAATCTGTGGATTATTCTTGATTTTGAGAGGTTAACTTCTTCCTTTTTCTTTTCTCTCCCTCTTCCTGGTCGGTGACTCTGTACCCCAGGCTCTGCCCCTGTGTCACGCTTAGGTAGGGATTTGCAGTTGATGGGATTCTATGGCAATGTCATATAATTGGCTTTAGTCTCGCTGGTAGTCAAGGCTTGTTGGCATTTGCAGGGTCCAACAATGAGAGAGTTTGCTTTCCTGGAGTCTCTCTCCTAGTCTCCTTTTCCTGAATTAGCAGCCTGGTGATCCAGTTATGAGGCTGCCACTGCTTCTGTCTGGGGAGTAAGAGGCTCAAAGAGCTGGGATATCCCCACTCTATCCCCACTCAGTGCAAGGCTCTGGGTAAGGCTCTGACAGTCAGAGCCTCCAGCGTAATCAGGTGGGGCTGGGAGTCAATTGTTGTCAAGGTGACTGTTCAGCGCCTAGCATTCAGTTGGACCACTCAACCCAGGCTTTCCATACTTTGTAGCCTGTTTTGGCTGGGAAGAAGAGGCACTAGTTGCTGCTTGCTGTATAGATCTTAATATCTGCCAAGTCCCTCTTGTTAGCATATATCCCTGAATATGGAGGCTCTGTCAATCAGAAGTTGCCCCCGCCCCTTTAGCGAGAGGCACTGAAAAATATCATGCCTCTTGTCTTGGATCGCTGAACTGAGAGAGATCCTATAAATTAGAGCCCCGTGGGTGCGCAGATTTTGTGGGTTAAGCTAATTTCAGTGATTGGATCCACAGCTGTGCTCCAGAAAGTATTTCAGGCTGCCTGCGCACCCCTCCCCCAACACTTGATTGGTAGCTTGAATGGCTGGGTGAGGTGCCCTGCCCATGAAAAGAATCTCCCTAATAGGGAAGACAACCTTGGCGCCCCTCCCGGACCACCGCTCGGGGCACGCGCGCAGTCTCTCAGGGCACACCGGTGGCTGGGGACCCTCACTCGCAGTGTGCGGGCCGCTGGGGATGCTGGTGGTGTAAGGGAGTTCGCTCTGTGACCGGACCGCGGTACGGGGTGCGCACCTGGTTTCTCAGGGCACGCTGGTGGCTGGGGACTCGCAAGGGAGCTCGCTGTGTGACCGGACCGCGGCACGGGGCGCGTGCACGGTTTCTCACGGCACGCCGGCGGCCGCTCGCAGCACCCAGGCTTCCGCTCCCCGAGTGTGGTCGGGCAGTTGCACGCGTGGGTTGACTCACCACAGGCGTACTCCCTCCTTGGCTTGAATGAACGTCCGTGCGGTAGTTAGCTTCCTCCACACCGTCTCTCAGATTCAAATGATAACAGTCCTTTCGCTTTCAGTGTGTGTAAAACTCCAGAGTGCTCAGAGGATAAATTTTTCTGTTTCTAGTGAATTTGTTGAGATTTTGGGGAGATCTGTCGGACGTGCTGCTCACGGCGCCATTTCCATAACCTGCTCTAGGATTTGCTGTTTTATTATCCATATCTCTGTTATGTATATATAGTTTCACTAATCTCTTCACCTTCTCTGATCCCATCCCCTCATCCTCCATCCCTCTGACTGCTGTCCCTCTGCTCCCTGTGATCCCTCCTCTGCCTCTATTCGGTTCCTCAGTTCACTTTGTTCATTAGATCCCACATATAAGTGAGATCATATGATATTTTCTTTCTCTGCCAGGCTTATTTCTCTTAGCATAATAATCTCCAGGTCCTTCCAGGTGTCACAAAAGGTAAGATCTACTTCTTTTTCAGGGATGCGTAGTATTCCATTGTGTATATCATTGGTAGTCAACCTGGTCTCTACCACTCACTGGTGGGCATTCCAGCTTTCATGGTGGGCAGTAGCGGAGCAACCAAAGTATAAATAAAAAGATAGATTTAAATATAGTAAGTTGTTTTATAAAGATTTATTCTGCCAAACTTAGCAAAAATTTGACATAAAGTACTTGGTAAGTAATTATTATTATATGCTTTAACTTGCTGTAACTCTGCTTTATAAATTTTATAAAGTAAAGTTACTTCTCTACTTTATAAATTACCATTACTGTGGAACCAGTGGGCGGTTAGAAAATTTTACTACTAACAGAGATACAAAAGTGGGCGGTAGGTATAAAAAGGTTGACGACCCTGGTGTATAAGTACCACAGCTTTTTAATCCACTCGTCCACTGACAGACACTTGAGATGTTTCCAGATCTTGGGTATTGTAAACAATGCTGCAGTAAATATGGGAGTGCATTTCTTCTTTTGAATCAGTGATTTGGTATTTTTAGGATATATTCCTAAAAGTGGGATAGCTGGGTCAAAAGGCACTTTCATTTTTAATTTTTTGAGGAAACCCCATACAGTTCTCCACAGTGGCTGCACCAGTCTGCATTCCCACCAGCAGTGCAAGAGGGTTTTCTTTTCTCCACACCCTCGCCAGCATTTGTTGTATGTTGTTTTGTTAATGAGCGCCATTCTGACAGGTGTGAGGTAGTATCTCATTGTGGTTTTAATTTGCATTTCTCTGAAAACTAGTGACATTGAACATTTTTTCATATGCCTATTGGCTATCTGTATGTCCTCTTTGGAGAATTGTCTACTCAGTTCTTTTGTCCATTTTTAAATTTTATTTACCTTCCAGGTGTTGAGTTTTAGAAGTTCTTTATAAATTTTGGCAATAAATCCCTTATCAGATGTATTAGTGAATATGTTCTCCCATTGTGTGGGTTGTTTTTTTATTTTTTTCATGGTGTCTTTTGCTGTGCAAACCTTTTTATTTTTATTTTATTATTTTATTTTTTTCATTTTTCTGAAGCTGGAAACAGGGAGAGACAGTCAGACAGACTCCCGCATGCGCCCGACCGGGATCCACCCGGCACGCCCACCAGGGGGCGATGCTCTGCCCATCCTGGGCATTGCCATGTTGCGACCAGAGCCACTCTAGCGCCTGAGGCAGAGGCCACAGAGCCATCCCCAGCGCCCGGACCATCTTTGCTCCAATGGAGCCTTGGCTGCAGGAGGGGAAGAGAGAGACAGAGAGGAAAGCGTGGCAGAGGGGTGGAGAAGCAAATGGGCGCTTCTCCTGTGTGCCCTGGCCGGGAATTGAACCTGGGTCTTCTGCACACTAAGCCGACGCTCTACTGCTGAGCGAACTGGCCAGGGCCTGTGCAAACCTTTTTAATTTGTTGTAGTCCCATTTGTACATCCTGTCCTTTATTTCACTTGCTCGTGGAGATAAACCAGCAAAAATATTGCTACGAGAGATATCAAAGAGTTTACTGCCAACGTTTTCTTCCAAGATGTTTATGGTTTTGCGACTTACATTTAAGTCTTTTATCCACTTTGATTTTATTTTTGTGAATGGTGTAAGTTGGTGGTCTAGTTTCATTTTTTGCATGTACCTGTTTAATTTTCCCAACACCATTTATTAAAGAGACTGTCCTTACTCAGTTGTATACTCTTACCTCCTTTTTCAAATATCAATTGACCATAAAGATATAGGCTTATTTCTTGATTCCCTGTTCTGGTTCATTGATCTGTATGCTTGTTCTTATGCCAGTACCAAGCTGTTTTGAGTACAATGGTCTTGTAGTATAACTTGATATCAGGAAGTGTGATACCTTCCACTTTATTCTTCTTTTTCAAGATTGTTGAGGCTATTCGTGTTCTTTTTCAGTTCCATATAAATTTTTGGAATATTTATTCTATATCTTTTAAGTATGCCATTGGTATTTTAATAGGAATTGCATTGAATTTATAGATTGCTTTAGGTAATATAGACATTTTAATGATGTTTATTCTTCCTATCCATGAACACAGTATATGCTTCCACTTGTTTGTATCTTCTTTGATTTTTTTAATCAATGTTTTATAATTTTTTGATGAAAAGTCCTTTACCTCCTTGGTTAAATTTAATCCTAGGTACTTTACTTTTTGTTGTTGTAATAGTGGAGATTGTTTCCTTAATTTCTCTTTCAGACAGTTTATTTTTGGTGTATAAAAATGTCACTGATTTCCAAATATTAATTTTATATCCTGCCACCTTGCTGAATTCATTTATCAGGTCTAGTAGTGTTCTGACTGAGACTTTATGGTTTTCTATGTACAGTATCATGTCATCAGCAAATAATGATAGTTTTACTACTTCTCCAATTCGAATGCCTTTTATTACTTCTAGTCTGGCTGCTGTAGCTAGGACTTCCAGAACTATGTTGAATAAGGGTGGTGAAAGGGGGGCACCCCGGACTTGTTCCTGATCTTATGGGGATTAATTTTAATTTTTGCTCATGGAGTATGATGTTGGCTGTGGATTTGTCATAGATGATCTTTATCATGTTGAGGTAGTTCTCTGTATTTCCACTTTGCTGAGAATGTTGATCTTAAATGGGTGCTGGATTTTATCAAAAGTTTTTTTGCATCTATTAATATTATCATGTGATTTTTATCCTTCCTTTTGTTTCTGTGATAAATCACATTGATTTGCAAACATTGTATCAGCCTTGCCTCCCAAGAACAAATCCCACTTGATTATGATGTATGATTTTTTTTCATGTATTGCTGGATCCAGTGTGCTAATATTTTGTTAAGAGTTTTAGTATCTAAGTTCATCAGGTATATTGATCTACAGTTTTCTTTCTTTGTAGTGTTCTTACCTGGTTTTGTAATGAGGATTATGCTTTCCCCATAAATGGAGCTTGGATTCGTTCCTTCCTCTTGAATTATTTGAAATAGCTTGAGAAGGATATAAGTTAGTTCTTCTTTGAATGTTTTGTAAAATTCTCCTGCAAAGCTATCTGGTCCAGGATTTTTGTTTACTGGGAGTTTTTTGATAACTGTTTCAATTTCATTTCTTGTATTCAGTCTGTTTAGATTTTCTGATTCTTCCAAATTGAGTTTTGGAAGATTATATGTTTCTAGGAATTTATCTATTTCACCCAGATGGTCTAAATTTTTGGCATACAAATCTTCATAGTATTTTCTTGGACTCCTTTGTATTTCTGCAGTGTCAGTTGTTACTTCTCCAGTTTCATTTCTAATTTTATTTATTTGAGTCCTCTCACTTTTTTTCTTGATGAGTCTAGTTAAAGGTTCACCAATCTTGTTTACCTTTTCAAAAAATCAGCTCTTGGTTTCATTGAACTTTTGTATTTTTTTTTAGCCTCTATGTAATTTACTTCCACTCTGATCTTTATTATTTCCTTCCTTCTACTTCCTCTGGGTTTTACTTCATGTTCTTTTTCTAGTTCTTTTAGATGCAGGTTTAAGTTGTTTATTTAAGCTTTTCTTGCTTCTCAAGTTATGACTGTAGTGTTATGAACTTCTCTCTCAGGACTGCTTTTACTGTGTCCCATAAATTTGGAGTTGTTGTATGTTCATATTCATGTGTTTCAAGGAAATTTTTTATTTCTTTTTTGATTTCATTGTTAACCCATTTGTTATTTAATAACATGCTATTTAGCCTCCAAGTGTTTGAATGTTTTTCAGTTTTTCTATTGTAGTTGATTTTGAGTTTTATGCCATTATGATCAGAGAAGATGCTTCATATAATTTTAATCTTCTTAAATTTATTGAGACTCTTTGTGTTGACATATGGTCTATCCTAGAGAATGTACTGTGAACACTTGAAAAAAATCTATATTCTGCTGCTTTGGGGTGAAAGTTTCTGAAGATATCAATTAAATTCAGTTGATCTAGTGTGTCATTCAAGGCTGCTGTTTCTCTTTTTGTTTGTTTGTTTGTTTTTTACAGAGACAGAGAGTCAGAGAGAGAGATAGATAGGGACAGACAGACAGGAAGGGAGAGAAATAAGAAGCATTAATTTTTGTTATGGCACTTTATTTGTTCATTGATTGCTCTCTTATATGTGCCTTTACCAGAGAGGCCACAGCAGACTGAGTAACCTCTTGCTCAAGCTAGCAACGTTGGGCTAAAGCTGGTGAGCTGTGCTGAAACAAAATGAGCCCATGCTCAAGCTGGCAATCTCAAGGTTTTGAACCTGGGTCCTCGCATCTGAGTCCAATGCTCTGTCAACTGCGCCACCGCCTGGTCAGGCTAAGGCTGTTATCTCTTTGATAATTTTCTCTGGAAGGTATATCAATTAATGTTAGTGGAGTATTAAAATTCCCTACTATTATAATATTGCTGTTGATCTTGTCCTTTATGTCCATCAAAACCTGCTTTCTATATTTGGATGCTCCTATATTAGGTGTATAGATATTTACAATAGTTATATTCTCCTGTTGGATTGCTCTCTTTATCATTGTGTAGTGACATTCTTTATTCCTTAATATAGCCTTTGTTTTAAAGATGATTTTTTCAGAAATGAGAATTGCTATCCCAGTTTTTTTTTCATTTTCCTCTGCATGAGATACATTTTTTTCATCACTTCACTTTTAGTCTATATGTATATTTTGTTCTGAAGTGGGTCTCTTGTAGACAGCATATGTACAGGTCCTGTTTTCCTATCCATGCAGCTACCCTATGTCTTTTCATTGGAACATTTAACTGTTTACATTTAAGGCTATTATTGATATTTAGTTTTTTATTGCCATTTTATTCTGTAAATCTACAATCCTCTTTTTCTAGATATTTTTTTCCTTTACTCCTTTTACAGCAGGCCCCTTAACATTTCTTGAAGTACTGGTTTGGTTGTGACTGATTCCTTGAGTTTGGTTTTTTTGTCTGGGATGCTGTTTATTTTCCCTTCAATTTTTTTTCATTACTAATTTCAAATTTTTATTTATTTGAACATAATCTCCCTTTCTCTTTCCACCTCCCCTCACTTTTTTTCCCTTAAAAAACATAGTAGCATTATGAGAACATTAACTAACATTCCTCAATGTAGCTTGAGGAAATTTCACATCTGCAGTTATTTTATCAAAGTCATGACTGCAACCAAATATTCAATTATCTCTCCATTATATTTTTCGTTTTTATTTTTTATTATTAATTTTAATGGGGTGGCATTGGTAAATCAGGGTACATATGTTCAGAGAAAACATCTCTAGGTTATTTTGACATTTGATTATGCTACATTCCCATCACTCAAAGTCCAATTGTCTTCCATCACTTTCTAAAGATTTTCTTTGTGCCGCTCCCCTCCCCCAACACCCTCCCTCTCCTCACCCGCACCCTGTAACCCCCACACTTCTGTCCATGTCTCTGAGTCTCATTTTTATGTCCCATCTATGTATGGAATCATATAGTTTTTAGTTTTTTCTGATTTACTTATTTCGCTCAGTATAATGTTATCAAGGTCCATCCATGCAGTTGTAAATGATCCGATGTCATCATTTCTTATGGCTGAGTAGTATTCCATAGTGTATATGTATCAAAGCCTTTTAATCCACTCGTCCACTGACAGACACTTTGGCTATTTCCAGATCTTCACTATTGTGAACAATGCTGCCATAAACTTGAGGGTGCATTTCTTCTTTTCAAACAGTGCTATGGTGTTCTTGGGGTATATTCCTAACAGTGGTATAGCTGGGTCAAAAGGCAGTTCTATTTTAATTTTTTGAGGAATCTCCATACTGTTTTCCACAGTGGCTGCACCAGTCTGCATTCCAACCAGCAGTGCAGGAGGGTTCCCTTTTTTCCACATCCTCACCAGCACTTATTCTGTGTTGTTTTGTTGATGAGCACCATTCTGACTGGTGTGAGGTGATATCTCATTGTGGTTTTAATTTGCACTTCTCTAATGATTAGTGATGTTGAGCATTTTTTCATATGCCTATTGGCCATCTGTATGTCCTCTTTGGAGAAGTGTCTATTCATCTCTTTTGCCCATTTTTGGATTGGATTGTTTGTCTTCCTGGTATTAAGTTTTACAAGTTCTTTATAAATTTTGGTTATTAACCGCTTATGAGATGCATTGTCAAATATATTCTCCCATTGTGTAGTTTGTCTTTTTATTCTGTTCTTATTGTCTTTAGCTGTGCAGAAGCTTTTTAGTTTGATAAAGTCCCATTTGTTTATCCTGTCTTTTATTTCACTTGCCTGTGGAGACAAATTGGCAAATATTTTGCTGAGAGAGATGTCAGAGAGCTTACTGCCTATGTTTTCTTTTAAGATGCTTATGGTTTTACAGCTTATATTTAAGTCTTTTATCTATTTTGTGCTTATTTTTGTGAATGGTGTAAGTTGGTGGTTTACTTTCATTTTTTTGCAGGTAACTGTCCATTTTTCCCAACACCATTTGTTGAAGAGGCTGTCTTTACTCCAATATATGTTCTTACCTCCTTTGTCAAATATCAGGTGTCCATAAAAGTGTGGGTTTATTTCTAGGTTCTCAGTTCTGTTCCATTCATCTATATGCCTGTTCTTATGCCAGTACCAGGCTGTTTTGAGTACAATGGCCTTGTAGTATAACTTGATATCCCAAAGTGTGATACCTCCCACTTTATTCTACCGTTTCAAGATTGCTGAGGCTATTCTTGTTCTCTTTTGGTTCCATATAAATTTTTGGAATATATGTTCTATATCTTTGAAGTAAGTCATTGGTATTTTAATTGGTATTGCATTAAATTTATAAATTGCTTTGGGTAATATCAACATTTTAATGACGTTTATTCTTCCTAACCATGAGTACGGTATATGCTTCCACTTTTTTGTATCTTCCCTTATTTCTTTTATCAATGTTTTATAATTTTTCGAGTACAAGTCTTTAATCTCCCTGCTTCAATTTATTCCTAGGTACTTTATTTTTTTGGTTGCAATGGGAAAGGGGATTAATTCCTTAATTTCTCTTTCTGACAGTTAATTGTTAGTGTATAAAAATGCCTCTGATTTCTGCATATTAATTTTATATCCTGCCACCTTGCTGAATTCATTTATCAGGTCTAGTATTTTTTTTTTTACTGCAACTTTAGGGTTTTCTATATACAATATCATATCATCTGCAAATAATGATAGTTTTACTTCTTCTTTTCCAATTTGGATACCTTTTATTTCTTTTTCTTGTCTGATTGCTGTGGCTAGGACTTCCAGAACTCTGTTGTATAAGAGTGGTGAAAGGGGGTACCCCTGCCTTGTTCCTGATCTTAAGGGGATTGCTTTTAATTTTTGCCTATTGAGTATGATGTTGGCTGTGGATTTGTCATAGATGGCCTTTATCATGTTGAGGTATGTTCCCTGTATTCCCACTTTGCTGAGAGTTTTGATCATGAATGGGTGCTGGATTTTATCAAATGCTTTTTCTGCATCTATTGAAATTATCATGTGTTTTTTCTCCTTCCTTTTATTTATGTGTTAAATCACATTGATTGATTTGTGAATATTGTACCAGCCTTGCCTCCCCAGAATAAATCCCACTTGATCATGGTGTATGTATGATTTTTTTCATATATTGCTGGATCTGGTTTGCTAATATTTTGTTGAGGATTTTAGCATCTAAATTCATCAGGGATATTGGCCTATAATTTTCTTTCTTTGTGTTGTCTTTTCCTGGTTTTGGAATCAGAATTATGCTTTCCTCATACAAGGAGCTTGGAAGTCTTCCTTCCTCTTGAATTTTTTGAAATAGCTTGAGAAACATAGGAGTTAGTTCTTTGAATATTTGGTAGACTTCACCTGTGAAGCCATCATGCCCAGAACTTTCCATTTTTGGGAGTTTTTTGACAACTGTTTCCATCTCATTTGTTTAGGTTTTCAGATTCTTCCAGATTAATTTTTAGAAGATTATATGTTTTCAGGAATTTGTCAATTTCATCTAGGTTGTCTAGTTTTTTGGCACACAGTTCTTTATAATATTTTCTTACAATATTTTGTATTTCTGTTGTGTCAGTTATTATTTCTCCACTCTCATTTCTAATTTTATTTATTTGAGTCCTCTCTCTTTTCTTCTTGGTGAGTCTGGTTAAAGGTTCATCGATCTTGTTTGCCTTTTCTAAGAACCAGCTCCTGGTTTCATTGATCCTTTGTATTGTTTCTTTACCCTCTATTTAATTTATTTCTGCTCTGATCTTTATTATTTCCTTCCTTCTATTAGCTCTGGGCTTTACTTGCTGTTCTTTTTCTTGTTCTTTTAGATGTAGGGTCAAGTTGTTTATTTGAGCTTTTTCTAGCTTTTTGAGGTATGCCTGTAATGCTATGAACTTCCCTCTCAGGACTGCTTTTGCTGTGTCCCATAAATTTTGAGTTGATGTATGCTCATTATTGTTCGTTTCTAGGAATTTTTTAATTTCTTCTTTGATCTCAATGTTTACCCATTCATTATTTAATAACATACTTTTTAGTTTCCAAATGTTGTGGTTGATTTCTAGTTTCATGCCATTGTGATTGGAGAAAGTGCTCAAAATGATTTCAATCTTCTTAAATTTGTTGAGACTGTTTTTGTGCCCTAACATGTGGTCTATTCTAGAGAATGTACCATGAGTACTTGAAAAGAATGTATAATCTGCTATTTTAGTGTGAAAGGTTCTGAGGATATTTATTAAATTAAGTTGATCTAGTATGTCCTTTAAGTCTGCTGTTTCTTTGTTAATTTTCTTTCTTGAGGGTCTATCCAGTGATGTTAGTGGGGTATTGAAATACCCTACTATCATAATATTGCTTTTGATCTTGCTCTTTAAATCCATCAAAGTCTGCTTTATATATTTAGGTGCTCCTATATTAGGTGCGTAGATATTTATAACGGTTATATCTTCCTGTTGGATTGCTCTCTTTATCATTATGTAGTGACCTTCTTTATCTCTAACTATAGTCTTTGTTTTAAAGTCCATTTTGTCTGATATAAATATTGCTACCCAAGCATATTTTTTGTTTCCATTTGCATGAAATATTTTTTTCTATCCTTTTATCTTCAGTGTGTGTGCATCTTTTGTTTTAAGTTGTGTCTCTTGTAGATAGCATATGTGGGTCCTGTTTTCTTATCCATGCTGCTACCCTATGTCTTTTGATTGTATATTTAATCCTTTTATATTTAAGGTTATTATTGATCTGTAATTGTTTATTGCCATTTTATTCTTTAAAACTCTATTCCTCTTTTGCTATATTCTTTTTATTCTTTGATCTGTTTACAACAGGCCCCTTAGTATTTCTTGTAGCCTTGGTTTGGTTGTAGTGAATTCCTTGAGTTTTTTTTTTTGTTTGTTTGTTTGTTTGTTTGGAAAGCTTTTTATTGCCCTGTAAATTTTAAATGATAGCCTTGCTGGATAAAGTAGTCATGGTTGTAGGCTCTTGTTCTGCATTACTTTGAATATTTCTTGCCATTCCCTTCTGGCCTCAAGTGTTTCTGTTGAGAAGTTGGAAGTCATCCTTATGGGGGCTCCTTTGTAGATAAGTCTTTTTTTCTCTAGCAGCTTTTAATATTTTCTTCTTTATCACTTAGGTTTGGTATTTTA
Source organism: Saccopteryx leptura (assembly GCF_036850995.1). Classification (NCBI taxonomy): domain Eukaryota; kingdom Metazoa; phylum Chordata; class Mammalia; order Chiroptera; family Emballonuridae; genus Saccopteryx; species Saccopteryx leptura. Next base: position 139,823,689 of record NC_089506.1, read on the forward strand.
ATTATGATATGTTGTGGTGTTGATTTTTTTGGGTTTCTCTTTAATGAAGTTCTCTGTGCTTCTTGAACATGTGAGATATTTTTCTGCCTTAATTGTGGGAAGTTTTCAGCTATGATATGCTTGAACAAAGTCTCTATCCCTTGTTCTTTCTCTTCTTCTTCAGGAACCCCTATCATGTGGATGTTATTTCTCTTCATGTTGTCACAGAGCTCTCTTAGAGTTTTCTCAGACTTTTTGTGTCTCTTTTCTTTTTTTGCTCTGCTTCCGTGCCTTTATTTATCATGTCCTCTAACTCACTGATTTGATTCTCAGCTTCATCCATCCTGCTTTTAATTCCTTCCATTGTGTTCTTCATTTCTAATATTGTATTTGTCATTTCTGACTGATTATTTTTATAATTTTAATGTCCTTTTTTATATTTGCTATCTCTTTATTTTGGTGTTCAATGACCATCCATTGTTGTTCTAATATCTTTGAGCATCCTAACAATTATTATTTTAATCTCTGCATCTGGTAATTTGGTTATATCTGATTCATTCAGGTCCTTTTCTGGGGATTTCTCTTGGTTCATTTGTGTTGCATTTCTCTGCCTTCTCATTTTCTCTGTGTAAAGGAAGGTTTTGGCCACTGGAGTCCACTGGGTTTGGCCTGTTTCCTAGGTATGGTATGTCTGCAGGCCCACCACCCCCTCTGCTGTTGCTGCCTAGGACGTTTGAATATGGGTTTTTCCAGTGCCTGCCAACTCGGGCTGTTGCTGTGGTTTCCACCTCTCCTTCACAGGAGCAGCTGTGATCATGTGCTCTGTTGTACAAGCCTTGGTTGCCTTGGCCATTGCCCCACCCCCATGGGTGGCACTATGCTCAGCCCTGAGAGCAATGGTGAGCACCTTTGCTCATCTGCGGGTCTCCGCCTGTTTCCGGGCTTGTGCCCCGCCCTTGCAGGAGGAGCCCGCTCGTGGGACGGCTTCTAAGCCTTGGCTCCACAGGCCAGGCAGGACTGCATGCCCACGCTCAGTAGCAGGACTCTTCCTGTTCTGGGTTTTTGGCTCCACCCCCGCAGAAGGAGCTGGCTTCGAAGTCAAGGCACAAGCTTTGGTTCTGCGGGTGGGGCAAGTCTGTGCTCTTGCACACTTACTCAAGGGCTGGTCTCTACCCCTTCTGGGGTTCCCGCCCTTCTCCGCAGGCTCGATTACAGGCTGCCGGCAGCTGGGCTTGACTGCTTTTGTATGCCCCCTCCTCCCCAGCCAGGCAAGACTGAGCTCATACCTGGGGCCAGTGGTGGCCAGTCAGCTTCTGCCCTTGCTGACAGAACTGCACTTCCATGTCCCACAGCCACCCGCCCTCCAGCGAGCCCTCAGCCGTGTGGGTGGGGCCGCTGCAGCTCAGACCCTAACACTCACTACTGTAGTCCCAAAAGCTCCTTCCTTCTAAGCGACTCTACTTTGAGTGCCGCGGGAGAGTTTGTTTGGCTGGTGTCCTGCTTCCCTTTGTTGGTATTGCTGTATCCAGGGGAAATATTCCCTTCAGATTTGGGGAGTGACTCGTCCCAGGGGTTTAGGGTGGCTATCTCTCAAAATGTTTCTCCCTGTGCCTCCTAGATTACACTTTCTTCCTGCTACTCCAGTACTCTCCTCTCTCCCCGTCCCCCTGGAGCCCCGGGTGAGTGGTTGTGAGAGACGTGTTCTGCATGGTCCCTTTAAGAATAATCGTGGGTCTGAGAAATCAGTTCTTTCTCACAAAGAGTATCCTGACTTGTTTCCATCTAAATACTGTCTATATGCCTCTTCTAGGCTCTGGGGCTGCAGGCTGGGGCTTTGTTCCTGGTGCTCAGGACTATCCCCTCTCTGCTAAACTCACTTCCCGCCACGCGAGTCTCTCCCGGCTGCCGTTCGCTCCAGGGAGCTGGGCAGCCCTCTCCGTGTTTCCGCTTTTCCTACCAGTCTCAGTGTGGCTTCGTCAGTGTTCCTTGGTTGAAGAGTCCTCTTAGTTTAGTCCAAAGTTGGTTTTTCCAGATGATAGTTCTTAAAATTAGTTTGTAATCCACTTTGGTTCTGGGAGGTGGATGTTGGTATGGCTGCCTACTCCAGTGCCATTTTGTCTCTCTTCCCTTCAATTTTAAATAATAACCTTGCTGGATAAAATAGTCTTGGTTGTAGGTTCTTGTTTTGCATCACATTTGATATTTCTTGCCAATCCTTTCTGGCCTCAAGTGTTTCTGTTGAGAAGTAGGATGTCATCCTTATGCGGGTTTCTCTGTAGGTAATTAACTGTTTTTGTCTTTCAGCTTTTAGTATTCTTTCTTTGTCTCTTAACTTTGATATTTTAATTATGATGTGTCTTGCTGTAGGCCTCCTTGGTTTCCTCCTTAAGGGAACACTCTGTGTTTCTTGAATATGTGTGACTTATTCCTTCATCAATTTAGGGAAATTTTTAGATATGATTTCTTTAAACAGGTTCTTTATTCCTTGTTCATTCTCTTCTTCAGAAACCCCTATGATGCATATGTTGTTTCTCTTCATGTTGTCACAGAGCTCTCTTAGAGTTTTCTTAGACTTTTTGAGCCTCTTTTCTTTTTGCTGCTCTGCTTTTGTGCTTTTGTTTATCTTGTCCTTTAAATCACTGATCCAATCTTCTGCTTCTTCCAGCCTGCTATTAATTCCTTCTAGTGCAGTCTTCATTTCTGATATTGTATTTGTCATTTCTGACTGTTTCTATTTTTTTTAATTTAAATTTATTTTTTGATGCTTGCTACCTCTTTATTTAGGTGCAAATTATGTCAATCCATTGTTGCTCTACAATTCCTGAGCATTCTAAATATCATTGTTTTAAACTCTGCATCTGGTATTTTGGTTACTTCCATTTCACTGTTATTTTCTGGGGTTTTGTGTTGTTGATTCATTTGAGTCACATTTCTCTGTCAGCCTATTTTGTCTGTGTATTAGGTAGCACTGCCTGAGTTTGAAATTTTTGAGTAGACTCTATAACAAAGACAGGCTTGGTGGTACTGCCTTCCAGGCTACTTGATTTCCTTGTTCTAGAAATGTTTCTTGAGGGTACTATTTTCCCTTTTGTTGTATGTGAGTATTAGATGCATTTGAGTCTTTCATGGGTATAGCTATCTCTTCAGGCTGGCTGGCTCTAAGGTCAACCTTGATCATGTGTATTACACACTGCAATGTCTGTCCTATTGGGCGTATTTATTCTCCACAGTGTCTGTGCCTGCTAGACTCCACCTTTAGGTGCCCTGCTTGTGTAAGTAGTTGAGTCTAGGGTTGGTGCTGTCTGCCACTTACAGTAGTGTTGGCTCTAGTTCTTCTTGGGTTGGTGTCAGCTGTTGTTTGTAACCTGCTGTGGGCTACCAGTCTGCAGCTACTTCACTTTTTACTGTTTGTGTCTGCATTTTCTGTGTCTGGGTACTGTGGGAGAGACCAACTTTTGTATAAGGATCAGCTTTCTCCTGCTTAGAGATGACAGCAGCTCCATACAAGCCCCAAGCTCTGTAAGATTTATCACCACTTTTCAGCTGCTCCTCCTCTTGCAGGTGCCTGGTCTTCCATAAAGTCTTCTGTAGAAAGAATGTAGAGTGGGCTCAGATTGGCCTTACCCAACCAACCCCTCTATAGGTTGCATGTTTGGTAAGTTAGGGCAGCTGAAGTGAATACAATGTTTGTGGGACCCTTATTTCAGAAGTCTCTTGGTCAGAAGATCAGTACATTGAATGTGGCCCCTACTCCAGAGCTTTATATCTTAGCCATTGCTGGATATCCTGAAATTTTATTTCTCTCCAACAAGGTAAGCTGCAGGTTCAAGTTGGCTGACATTCTGCTCTGCAGAAGGTCTTTCAGCTATTGAGACCCCATTCTTATGGAGGAAGACTGAGAATGTCCTCTCCTGGGGTTGACTGTTCCCCTCCTGAAGGTGGCTAAGCCCCTTGACCAGATCCAACAATAGACTCACAGGGACTCACACATTAAATGTCTGTGCTCCAAGCCTCTGTCCCTTCCTCCTGTGGAATCTAGCCTAGTAGAACAAAATATCCAGTGCCCAGGCTGGCTGACTGTGAAGCTCCACTCTATCCGCTGCACATAAGCTGCTGTGCTGGTGCTGATCACAGAGAGTGGAACTCCACTCAGCTAGGCCTGGTATGAGGAGTTTTTCCTAAGGATACCACTCTAGTAAGGGTTGTTAAGCCCTAAACTGATGTTTTCCACAGCTGGACCCTGCATGTGCCAGCCCTGTGCCTCCCAAGCAGGAACCCAGTGGATACCAGTGGGAGACACTGCCCGTGACTGGCCCTCAGCAACCTTTTTGGAACTACAAGCAATTCAGAGTTTGTGGCTGCCTCTACTGGGCCCAGGTGCACATGGAAATATCAAGCTGCACTCTTAGGCTGCCTTTCACTCTGGTCCTAGGGGAAAGTTGGCTCTAATGGCTAAATTACCCTGAGTCCCGCCTCCTGTAGCCTGTCTGCTGGCTGCTTGTTGGGCTCAGCGGCTGAAAAAATCTCTGCTAGAGTCTAGAGCCGGGGTCCCCAAACTTTTTACACAGGGGGCCAGTTCACTGTCCCTCAGACCGTTGGAGGGCCAGACTATAAAAAAAACTATGAACAAATCCCTATTCACACTGCACATATCTTATTTTAAAGTAAAAAAACAAAATGGGAACAAATACAATATTTAAAATAAAAAACAAGTAAATTTAAATCAACAAACTGACCAGTATTTCAATGGAAACTATGCTCCTCTCACTGACCATCAATGAAAGAGGTGCCTCTTCTGGAAGTGCGGTGGGGGCCGGATAAATGGCCTCAGGGGGCCGCATGCGGCCCGTGGGCCGTAGTTTGAGGACCCCTGGTCTAGAGCTTGCAGCAATTCAGGGATTAGGAAGGGTGGCGGGTGTGGCTCCGCCCCTTGACCCCAGGTGTCAGTCTGTCCAGACTTTTTTTACAGATCTCAATAGGCTGGGTCCCCAGGAGGCTGGTGGGTATGGCCTCTGAGACTCAGAGGTGTGGTCTGCCCCCTCTCAGGACAGTTTCAGCTGAGTCTCTTGTGAAGTGGAAGCACCAGTCATAGACTCCGGAGAGTGTGTGTGTGAGGGAGCTCCGGTCTCAACAACAGAAAGCTGAGTCACTGATGCACCCCTTGCTTCCTGGCCTCTCAGAATGACCTGTCTCAATGACTGGGCCCGGAGAGACCCTGAGGGGGAGCAGCTGCTTTTCCCCAGGCTGATGCCCTCAGAGGGGATTGCTCCAGAAAGATTTTGACTGCATTACTAGAGAATGATTCAGCACAGGGGTTCCGTGACCATTCCCCACAGTGTCTCTACCTGGGCCTCCAAATTTACACTCTCTTACCACAACTCCAGTCCTGTCAGCTCTCCCCCACCAGAGCCCAGGGTAAATGGCTGTGAACAAGGTTTCTGTGGAGGCCCTTTAAGGTGGAGTCAGTGTCTAATAGCTGTGTCTCTTTCTTGCTGGCAAAAACCGGGCTCTTTTTAAAGCTAACTATTGTCTGGGCACCTCTTCTAGGCTCTGGGGCTCTGGGCCTCAAGCTGAGCACCCACACCTCTCAGGGCAACCCACCCTGCGGTGAGAGTCCCTCCGGGCTGCTGCTCGCTCCTGGGAGCGGGGCAGCCCTTCCCACATCTCTGCCCTTCCTACCAGTCTGGGTGTGGCTTCTTCTGTGATCCTTGGATATAGACTCCTCTTAGTTTAGTCCAAAGTTGGTTTTCCAAGATGATTACTCTTAAATTAAATTGTAATCCAATTTAGTCCTGGGAGGTGGCAGTTGGAACATCTGTCTACTCCGTCACCATCCAGATTTATTAACTAATTAATGACATAAATTACTAATTATTTATAGAATTATAAATAATATTTTATAATAACATATTAGTGCATTGTTTATATGAATTACTTATTTTAAAGTAAAGATTACACTAAGGTTTCCAGTAAACAGAGTTGGGCTAGGGTAATTCTCTGATTATATGGTGTAATTTTATAGGAACATGATGTTACTAATCTTTGAGATAATGTAGCCAGTGTGGCCTGAAGACTTTTGTAGTTTAATTTATCTTTAATATGGATTTGTGGGCTCTTTAGGCCTATCAGCTATCCAAAAAGAAGACCATCTTTTGCTACTTCCCTTTGTCATTAAATTCCTGTTTCCAATCAATCAGCACACATTTTATTAAAAGCAAGATTCTGAGAAAAAGGCAAAGAAATATAAGAATCACAACTTGTTTTTTAAAAGTTCATAATCTATGTGTGCAGGTGGAGAAGCTTTAACATTTGAAGATAATTAAAATAATTGTATTAACATAATTCAGTAATAAATATTGAGGATTTTGTTGTCATTCTTTGCTGTTTATGTGTTGTTTTTTTTAAAATTTTTATTTATTTATTCATTTTAGAGAGGAGAAGGAGAGACAGAGAGAGACAGAGGAGAGAAGGAGCTGGAAGCATCAACTCCCATATGTGCCTTGACCAGGCAAGCCCAGGGTTTCGAACCGGCAACCTCAGCATTTCCAGGTCGACGCTTTATCCACTGCGCCACCACAGGTCAGGCTGTTTATGTGTTTTATCAAGAGTAAAATATAACTGTTTCAGTGTCTGGAGATGAGGCAGGAGATAGATCAATAATATACTAATCAATCTCTCATGTCCTTTAGGAATATTGATAAGGTGGTTGTCCTCAGTATTCTACTGTAGATGACCCTTTAAGAATTCTGTACAGGACATAAGACGCTGACTCTTAATTCTCCATTTACTGTACAGGGGGTCTTTGGGTTACGACTCAATTCTGTTCCTACAACAGTGATGTAACCTGAATTTTTTGTGTAAGTCGAAACACACCTTACCCTAAGTCACTTACTTTTCCTAACACAGTTCTAAATCATAATCTACAACATAAAAACTCAACTAAGCCATAGAAAAAAGAAAAGGACACAAATACAGTGTGTCCGTATAGTCATGGTGCACTTTTGGCAGGTCACAGGAAAGCAACAAAAGGCAACAGAAGTGTGAAATCTGCACCAAATAAAAGGAAAACCCTCTCAGTTTCTGTAGGATGATGTGGCAGTATGTGCACATGCGCAGATGATGACATAACACCGTGTATACTGCGGAGCAGCCCACGGCCATGCCAGTAGAGATGTGGACGGTACAGAGGAAAGTTCAGTGTGTTCTGTGGCTCGCTAAATTCGAATCCGTGACCAAAGTGCAATGTGAATATCGGCGCATTTATAATGAAGTACCACCACATAGGAATAACATTACTTGGTGGGATAAGCAGTTGAAGGAAACCGGCAGTTTGGTGGAAAAACCCAGTTCTGGTAGGCCATCAGTCAGTGACAAGTCTGTAGAGGCTATACGGGATTGCTACCTAAGGAGCCCTAAAAAATCTGTGCGTGAGCCCACATCGAACTGCACTGAAGAGGTATAAAACTGGAAGAGTTTTCCTTTTATTTGGTGCAGATTTCACATTTCTATCATTTTTGTTGTGACCAGTCAAAAGTGTACCATAACTTTACAGACACACTGTATACTGTACTGTACACTGTACTGTAGTAACAGAAAAAATGACAAAAAATGAATGTAAAAAAAGATTCCTTACCTTTATTCTTGTGCTTGGCTTGCACACTGGAAGGGGCATTGCAAGGTGGTAGAGAGTGACCTGTTAGGAGGAAGAAGCTGGAGAAGCAGGAGAACATGCAGGAGGTGCTAAAGATACTGGATCAGGTGAATCAAGATTGCCTAAGGAACACGCAGGAGATGCTGGAAATGATTCTGCCTGTACTACAGGTGTTTCATCTTGAGAAGCAGCTAATGTAGAGGGAACAGGATCTGTTGCTGGCCTCACTACCTTCTTAAAGAATTGTTCCAGACCACCCGTGTTATCTGTAAGTACGACGGTAACAGTATAAGCTGAAACACATCTCAACTTTTTAAAGATATTTTTGGGAGTGAGTGTCGTAAATTTGAAACATCATATGTTGAGACTGTTGTAACCCAAGGGTCCCCTGTGTTAGTCATTTCCTTTGTTGTATTTAAGAGGATATGATTTTTAAAATTACAATTGTGAATGGAATTTTTATTGACCAATATAAGAAATGGGATGACAAAGAAGTTCTGTCAACCATGTTTTTGTCTGAATTTCCAGAATGTATACCTGACCTTTGTTATACTAGAAGATGTGCTTATATGAGTATTTTTCATTAGGTTTTATAATCATTTAAATAAGTTTAATTTCTTATGTTTAATTAAATCCAGATGGTTTATCTAAAATAGATATTTCACTGTCACTTAAAAATAAACATAAAATATTAACTCTTTATCTTCAGAGGGGATTTTAAAAAATTAGTATATAGATTATCTACTGATAAACCATTCCTTGAGAAGAAGCTATTTTAAGATATCATCTTGAGCAGTAACAGATTAGCCTATAATTGTGATAATACCTCTTAAGCTCTAATCATCACCTCAGGGGTGTATATATCTCTGTAGAATCAAAGAAATAGGCCAAAACCTAACACAGACCTTAAAAGTATATGGTCAAAGCAAACTGCACATCCGGAAATCCAGGGAACCATAATAAGCTTCCATCATGAAAATTTTCAAACCATTAGAATAAGCACCAGCATCAAGACTAGAAAAGGGAGAAACACCTGACATAATGAAGAGAGCTGTGGTTCCCATTTGTGGATATTATTCTACAAAGTGTTAGGTGAGAAATACTGAAAAGAAGTTACCAGGAAACATATTTAATTGATAGAATTTATAATTCCACTTTTTGGAGATTCTAGGTCCTTTCTGATTTAGACCAGCAAATGTTGATGCCTACTTATATTTGTTTTCATAGTATCATAGAAACCTATAAATATTTAATCAATGTTTTCTAGGTACATTGCCTCTCACAATTTAGTTCTTTCTAAAGTGAATGTTCTCTTCTCATGGATATTAACAGAACATGATAGAATGACTTTCACTTTTAATTTTCTAAACACTTTGAAGGCTGCTCCATGGAGGCACTGTTTAGATCTGAATATCTCTAAGGCCTAAGTGCATTCTCATCTAGCACTGTGTTCCTGGGGCTAACATTTTGCAGTTCTATGGCAGAGGTAATTATTCAATAAATGTTGGCCTGCTGAATAAATGATCAGAGGATAATGGTTAAATCTAAATATTTATAATCCAGATTCTTGGTAGTTGTATGATTCTGAACTATATGATCTGCCCTCTTTTATGTCTTTCATATAACACAACAGGAAAAATATTGACATTCACAGTTTTCCCAAATAAAGGAAACTATATTACATAATTGTCTTTGAATAAAAACCAATGAGGGAAAATTTTCAAAACATACTTGTGGTTTTGGTTTATCAAAATATGCTATTGGAAGAAAATCAGAGTAGAAAATGGGAGAAAATTACTTCTAAATTATAATATACAACAGTGGGAAAAAATCTCTGTAAAAATGTCTGGAAGGGATTAAAGGAAAACAAAATATTCTTCCACCACTGCAGCTCTCTGCCTCAGGATCACTGGACTATTATTACTCCTCTATTGCACAGTCCATGTGCCTACCTTCTTTCTCTTCAGGAAGAGAGAACACAGGGGCATCCTGAATAGAGAAGAAGAAAAAAATTCCATTGCCCATTGTCCACCACTGTCCTTTGACATTGAAAATGATTTCCCTTTGGATAGGTTTTAAATTTTTCTTTCAGAGCATATTGACTCACAAAAGCACTTTATGGTTTACTTGTAGAATATGCACTTAGTACTAATAGCATGCTTATTTCTTGCCCCTGATGTTACAGAAACAGATTGTTTTTCCAGACATAAATGCAGAAATATTTTTATTTTGAAGTAGACTATCTTATTTCTCCTATGTATTTATATTTGGTTTGAGATCTAACATCTTTTAAGATTTATTATTTAAAATAAATTAGCCTGAAAATTTTAAAATGAAAAATAAATAAAATGTACAATATTAATACTAATAAATATGTCTAAGTACAATTTACTACTGTTACAAAATATATAAAAATTATCTTCAGATGTTTGGACATACACTAATTAAAATATACATTCAAATTATCTTCAATGTTGTATGAACTTTATCAACTTAAACTATTGCCAAATAAGATTATATAAAAACATATAGCAGTCAACATTAGACATGAGTGAGTTATGCTGTTATATGATTAATTTTGCTGTTTGTGAGATGTAGCACTTTTATGTAGAAAATATCAGAGTTGGGTAATTAAATGCATAAAGGCAATAGTATTCTGAATTGCTTTCTTTTTGGAGTAATATTTTTCAAGGTCCTTCCATATGATGCTAAAAATGATGACATACTCTGTACTCATTTACCAAAATGACTAAAAAAGAAATACAGAAATATAATTACAGCTGTTTCTTTCCTTTCCTATCTTGAGTAATTCCATTCTAAAATGATTAGGTGGACAGACTAATGCTGGCTTTTGATGGAGGGGAAGGCTGGCACGGGAGTCAGAGGTCAGCCCAGGTAGAAGAGTCTGTGCTGGGGGACAACATGCATACACTCAAGTGTTTCAGTGAAAGGAAAAGTTCTTTGTATTGTATTTACAACTCTTCTGTAAGTTTGAAAATGTTTTAAAAATAATATAAAGAAATATAATTACAAAAGTTTGTTCTTGCTTAAGAGCATGAAAATAAAAATCAATCAGGTTAAAAAGTTTCAAATAATGATCTGTAGATTGGATATGCCCATAAAACTTCTCATAGAAAAAAAATTTTTTCCAAAGAAGTCTGATTATATTAAGTTCTTGTTTAGAGTCTGCGAACATAGAAGAATCTATCACTTATCCTGGATTTTTATGTATCATTGAGCAATAAAATAGGTAAACAACTCAATGAATACTGACTGACTGAAAATTACAAACTATTAACTTTCAATATGTAATGAAATCAAGTACCATGACTTAGAAACCCAGCATGGCACAATTTTGGGGGGGAAAAACAACTAATCACAACGTTAAACGTAGAAATCTACTCCTTTCTCTGTCAAATTGTGTTTTGTATGTAAAAATAAAATTGTTAGAATGATTAAGAACTTAAATAGTTTGAACTTACCATTGCATTGTGAATTGATGGATTTCAATGAAATGAACTACAGAAATAAGCACTTAATATAAATAATCGTGTCTTGATTTTGAATATAGAGACACAAGCATCATTCTTCTATCCAAGCTTTTATTTGAGTAAACACAGCTTTAAAAATCTTTGTAAAAATAGAGCGATTTCTTAGGACTCATCACTTAATCATCTGTTTATTAGGAATGTATTTATGATAGATGTAATACCTTGTTTTTCAAGGAGTTAAAATGGTTTTTATGTGGCAATTGGTTAGTAGCTTAATTATCTCATTTTAAAAAGTGTATATTTTTTGTTTTGGATTTTGTTTTGCTTTACTTTTTATTTAAATGTATTTAAGCTTAGAGTAAAAAGAAATCACTTAAATTTGTGCTAAAGCATGTAATAGACACTATGGATTTGAATAACATTAATATATGTGAATAGGGGAGATTTCAGGTATCTAGTTCCATTTTCTATAATTCATTGCTTAGTAAGTATGGTAAATAAGATTATTTTTGTAGCAAATATTCCTAACACTATTTCTTTCTTACGCTGATCTGGGAGAATATATTTTTCTACCCACAGATGCTGGATTGAATATGACTTATCTTTGGCCTTTGAGGTGTTATTGAATGTGATGTAAGAACAGGTAAAAACTGAGTTCTGGCTGCCTTTCTTGTACTTCTGCCTTCAGCCCTGAAAGTAATTGATGGTTCAAGAAAGACAAGAGGCTTGCAAAGCTGGTAGGAGTAATTATGTCCTTTCTTTAGAAGTAGTGATAAAACTAATATGCAGATCTTTATCAGGCAAGCACAATAGTGTGGAAAGATCAGACAGAGAAAGAGAAAAATCTATAATGGCAAAGAGAGCAGAGGTACATTTAAGAACTGTAGATTAGAGATAAATATGAATTTGTGTTTGGGCATATTCATCCATACATCAGTAAACTACATTCCTATAGAATGAGTCTTTCTATAGGATAGTAAGAATTTAATAAAATTGTGATTAAGGTATTTACTGAGTCAAATGAATCCCTGAAGTACCTGGATAGGTCCATTAATATTGATTAAAAGGCAGGGAATAAGAAGATAAACACTATAATAGTGTCCCTTAATTTAACAGACTGCTAACAATAGACTTTAAATTTTACACATTATTATAATGAAAGTGAAAATATTACTAATATTTTCATTTCATTTTAAATTCATTTGGCATTTATGGTAAAATTTTAAATATATATTAGATTTCTTGCTTTAGAAGACAGAGATTAACATAAAAATTTTATTAACTAAATTAAATGCACAAATACATAATTTAATTTTAATACATCATTGATTTTTATAATGGTTTTAAATTAAATTTATTCATTCACCAAATAGTTATTGACTTCCTTTTATGAAGCAAGCATTGTATTAGGCAGTGGGACAAAATTGTGAGCAAAATCATGCAACATGTTTGCTTTCATGGAACTTAAATCCAAGTAAGGAGAGATAATTAACCTAAAAGTTACACAGATAAATGAACTGTGCCTTGTAATGAGAAAGGAGAAGCACATGGTAAGATGATTTGCATTTTATCTATTCCTAGTGTGTGCTTGCATATTCATTCTCTTATTGGAGAGTTGATGAGTAGAAATTGTTAATCCTTTTTTTTTGAGGAGAGGAGATAGCGAGACAGACTCCTGTCAACAGTTGAATCAATTAAGCTATTTTTAGCACCTGAGGCTGACACACTCAGACCAACTGAACAATCCTTAGCATCTGCAGCTGACATTTGAGCCAATCGAGCCACTGGCTTTAGGAGCAGAAAAAGGGGAGAAAAGTTGATGATCATTGTGCGTGTGTGCGTGTGCGTGTGTGTGTGTGTGTGTGTGTGTGTGTATGTGTGTATGTAGAGACAGAAAGGCAATATTGATTATGAATGATATTTTGCAACTGTTTTCCTTAAAAATCAAATTGTCTATGACATTCACCATTAGTTTGATGAAGTTTACCAACAAAGAGTTTCCAAACTGTCATGTCTAAATATCAGTGATGTTTACCTACTCTTAACACCAAAGAAAGTAGTTCATGACCCCAAAATTTCATAGTGTGTTTCAAAATTTTTTTCCTTTACTATCATGGCATCTCTACAACTGACAAGGGTGACCAGATAAAATATAAAAACATGCCTTATTCACTTTCTACATAGCTTCTAATCTTGTACTCTTTTAGAAATAATGACAGTCTATAGCAACCATACATTTGTTTCTTTGCCCTGGTATTCTGTGCTGGCCTTACATTCCTTAATGAAACGGTTCAGTTATTTCCTGAAATAGATCTTTCTTTTTATTAAGACAGAAATCCTCTATATCTTCTATTTCTTATTATATTTATTGTATGTAAAAACATTATTCTATCATAACCTATCACTTATTAAATTAAAACAAACAAAGCTTACATTTTATCTTTTAGGAAATTGATCTATTTTTCTTTAAACTCTTATACAAAATTCACTTCACAAATTACCCAATTTTCTTATAGTTCATAATTCTTTAAAAATTAGCATTTTTCTTATTATATTTTTAAAACAATCAATGAAAATTTAAAATAAAAATTATGGGCCTTATGCTTAAATTGTAATACATGAGAACTTTCATTATTCCAAGCATATTTCATATTGAAGCTGCACAATTCAGTTTATTGAAAATATATTATTGATAACATCTATTTTCTAAGCACTGAAAGAATTAAAGATGAAAAATGAATGGTCTCTGCCCAAGCTTGTTATCTAAATAATGGTATAGACATAGAACACTAATATAAAAACACATTAACAGTTATAAATTATTAAAGGTATAGTTATAATAAAATGAGAATATGAATAATAAGTTTGATAATTTTGGTAGTCAAAGATTTTACATCAATTATGTAGAACTGGTGCTACAATTGTCAGTCATTTTATATTAGCTGAATAGATTGCCTCAGTCTTTATGCTTTTCTTTTTGGAACTTTTTGTAAGGACTACACTGTCATAAAATTTTTTCCCCCAATTTTCAGGAGGAGATTTACACATCTATTAAATTTCTAATCCATAAACTGTATTTCCAGTTTCAAAAAATATCAAACAGTTTGTGCTTTTATAGAAATTAGAAATTATCTCTGAACAGCTGCATTTTTACCCTTTTCAAATTTGTTTAAATTAAGAGATGATTTTATTTCTCAGCATCTTAAGAAAAAAAAATTAAATGATAGTTTTATTTTTTGTTCAAGAAATGTATGTTACTTTTCCAATTGTTCTATTTATAAACAACATGGAAATTCTTGAACTCACCATCAAAGCAATACTAAGCTGTAGTCTATCAGTGTGGGCAATATCATGTGGATCAGAAAAAGGCCAGGCCTTTCACACTAGCCAACACTTTCCAGTTGAAAATACTATTTTACACATAAAGGACATTTACAAAATTTGTTATATTTTTATTTATATATATATTGACTTCTTTTAGTTTAAAGAAAATGAATCAAACCTTATTTCCACAGAAAATAAAAGTTTCAGAAAATACCAGGTTCTATTTGATTCTTTAGATATAGGAGAGAAAAAGCAGATGAATTAACATAGGCAAAAGAGGACCGAGGGGGCAATGATCCATCTTGTGACAGACATTATTGCACATATGTATTTCATTTAAGTTACACTGATCCTTTCCAAGAGATACATGTTTTAATTCACACTTCCCTTTTGAGCCAGAAGGCAGTCTCTTATCCACATAAGAGTGTGATATAGTTTTATTATCAGACTTTGGGAACTCCCACTTGCAAAGGTCTTCATCTTCCAGGTTATTGAGATGTATTGTTCTAATATTATTTCTTAACAGTTCCAACCCTTGTGGATGATAAAAATTTGGGCCTAAGTTTTTCTCCTATTACCTTAATAGTTGCCTTCAAACTGCACCTTATAGTGATATTAATGCTAACAGCAGAATCATTGCCATCATAAGTACACATACCAAAATCAACACCAGCACCAATGCCAATCTCAATACTAATACCAAAATCAATACCAGTACCAATATAAAAACTGGTGCCAATACCAACATTAATACTAATACTAATAACAACAACAGCCCCAATGTTGACACAAATACCAGTATGAGCACAGACATCACTATAAATGCAAATACCAACACCAACACCAATATCAATGTGTCTAAATTACTTCACATCAAGGACCATGTTAGTGCATTCTAATTACATAATATTCTCACAATAAATATATATTGCAATTATTAGTGTAGTTATTTTAAGATGAGGAGACTGAGCCTAAAAAAGATCAAGTAACTCACTCAATGGCTTAGAGTTACCAATGGGTAAAGTCAGAACTAGTTCTCAAATCTGTCGGCATGAAGTATAATACACTGTTGTCATTTTCATACTACTTTGAAACTTTCAAGAATTGTATATTCTCCATTTTTGCCTTATGTAGGCTTTTCTGTTAAAATTATAGAGATGTAAGCTTCCATCTTTCAGAAAGAAATGTACATATTTATTAAATTGAATTTGAATTTTCTAGTCAAGTGGCAGAAATATTTAAATTGCTGATTGATCATCTAACAATATGTGTAATTGCTTATCTAGTCCTTCATTAAGGTTTCAGTGTGCTTAAATTCTTTGGCCATATTTGAAGAATTTATTAAAACATTTTTGAAGAATATATAAAATTCTTAGCCTTCCAAATTGGGATGTAAGTGCATTTTTGCTAATCTGTCAACTCATTCAGCTACTAGTTTGGAAAATTTTCCATTGGTCATGATTCCCAATCACCACAATGATGCAAACATTGCACTTTTTCATTCTAGGCAAACTTTATTTCACATTGTTCAATGCAGTCACCAGATTTGGTTTGGCCTCTCAATGCATCTTGCATCTTTTAAGCTTTTACATGTTCATAATCTTTACTTTGAGAGAAATAGCTCCCATTACAAGTTTTCTAAGTCAATAAACCACATGAATAGTGTATAGACTTAATTCCTTTATTTATCACGTATCAATCTTTTATAACATAATAATGAAGAATAAAACCTAAATGCATGGACAAATACAAATAAGATCAAATCAAGTTGGGAATCTCATGCTTTGCTTATTTCAAAACAATCTCAAATGATCATTTGCTCCAGTGTGGTCAGCTCTCATTATGGTCTCTGCTTCTACAGTATTATCTAACTAATCATTGTATTTCCTGTCTCTACTTTCACTTGACAATTGACAGTAGTCCACATTTTTTGTTATTTTCCAACTTTAACAAAGAAACAAATAAACAGTCTGGCCAGGTAGCTCAGTTGGTTAGAGTGTTTTCCCCGATATGCAAAGCTTGTATGCTGGGCCTCAGTCAGTATATATACAACAATCAACCAATTAATGTGTAAATAAGTGGAACAGCAAATTAATGTTTCTCTCTCTCTCCATCTCTCTCCTTCTCTATCTAAAATCAATTAAAAAATAGATTATTTGCATTTGCTCTCTTTTCTGATTGGTGTACTATTTCTTTATTTGCTTTTATAGTTTAACTCTTTAAAAGAGTTGTATATTCTATTTTCACTCTTTAAATAGCTCCCATTCACTGCTCAAATTTCTCAACCAAGCTATAGCTTCACATTCCTCATACCCTACTTTATTTTACTCTTTCTCCTCACATAGTACTTCTCATTTGTAATTTATTAGATAATCTACTAATTTTCATATTTATTGGTTATTTGTCTCCTCTCATAGAAGTTTTACAAAGGCATAATAAGTCCACAAATATTTTAACCCCAAGTATCTATAATACTGACTGGCATAAATGGCATTCAATTAATGGGTGTTGAGTGAAATAATAGCCAATTATCTCACTTGTTTCCTTCTATTCCTGAAAACTTTTATAATCATACTTAGTAATGTTACCATTTAATTTATTTTCTTTTATTCTAAAATACTTTTAATATATTTAAAGATCAGATGTAAGATTTTGTTTAGCGTGTGAGAGTTAATAAAAATTCTCATATAGTGTAGAAGCTGTGGTTCGCAAGATTAAGAGTAAGATATGATGAATGAGTTCTCCAGAGTGAAAACATTTCAGGTAACAGAAATAGCACGAGTAACTGTGGAGAAGTGGAGAAATGTGAAGAAGTGGAAATGAACGGTGTATTCAGGAAAGCAGCAAGGAGCCAGAATGAGGGGAGAGATGTTAGACAAAGTAGAGGTAGTGGTAGATAGCTGGTGAGGAATTGAATATGGGAAGCTGTGGGTCTGACCAAAATACTTTGATTTTAGAATTAAAAAGACATGATCTAATAAGCTCTTGATCAGGGAAGTGAAATGATAAAAGACATGTTTTAGAAAGATTAAGTATTAATATCACTTGCTCTTTGTAACTTAAAATGAGTGAGATACTAACAGAAAGTGCAATTAATAAATACATTTTAACAACTACTTTCTTCTAGGCTCTGTCCTAAGTGCTTACATATTTTATTTTATTTAACAAAAAAGTAATAATGCAATATAATTACATTTTTGTGTACAAAGTGTATTAACCTTTCATTCTTACAAGTAAAATTAGGATTTATTTCAAAATATACTATATTTGCAGATATGATATCTATTTCTCAGGTATATATCATGTTTTATAAAATTGTTCTAACTATACTGATAACTATACCAAATCACAACTGTTTTTTTCTTTATGCCAATCATAATATTTACAAAAATGACCTATATTTAATGCATTTAAAATGTATTTCCTGAATAAATAATTTAGTTTACATTTATTATGTATATATATTTATATGTATGCATATACACAAATATAGATAAAGAAGAAATACATCTATTTTAGTTTTTTACATTTTTAAAAGGTGTCAACTCTGTAAAGTGATAAGTTTGACTTCTGGTCAAAATGGCTGAGTAGGTAAATGTAGTAATCACATCCTCCTGCAACCATACCAAAATTACAACTAAAATATAGAACAACCATCATTCAGAACCACCTGAAATCTGGCTGAGTGAAAGACCTACAATTAAGGAACTAAAGAAAGAGCCAATTAAGACTGGTAAAAGGGGCACAGACATGGAATGTGTTGGTCCCATACCCATGGGTGGTAAAGGTCAGGAGAGATATCTTGGCTACAGAGGTCCCCCTCAGCCCCCACACCAAAACCCCCACCTCATGGCTTTAGTGTCAGGAAGAGAAGTCCCTATAACTCATGACTATAAAAACCAGCAGGCTTGAGACTGAGTGAGACAGAGTACTGCTGTAGTCCTAGGCAGTCCTTCTTAAAGGGTCAGCACACAAAATTACTAAAACTTATTCCCTCTGAGTTCCAGTGGTGGGGCTGCAGCTTGAAAAGAACCAAAGACATATGGGGAAGAACCGAATTGGCCAGTATCAGAGCAAGAGCTCCTATGGGGAGCAGCTTTTTCCCAGACAGAAGTGCTAGCAGAGGCCATTGTTCCTTTGATGAGCCCTTCCTTGACAGAGTAAGCAGGTAGGCACCATATCTGAGACTCCACCAATCTAGCTTACACTGTTTGCCTTCTTGGTGACTGCCTGAGGCCATGTCCCACCAAATTTCGGGCCCACCTAAGCTATTTCCAGAGGCTTTTAAATGGCCTGTCTTGGCTCATGCTTCAGATTTTCCTAAAATCTATCAAAAGAGCAGCATCTTGCCCCAGTGTACCCTGTACAATTGGCTGCCTCAGGCCTTAGTTTGAGGCTTAGCCTCACCTGAACACCTTCAAGCCCAGCACAGTAGCAGCTATCTGCAGATAGCTTTGTAGCTCATGGTAGGTGGCCTCAGGAAGAATACAGGTTAACAGCTAATGTTGGCCAGCCTCTCATGTGGCCTCTGACCCAGAGCACCCAGATGACAGCTTCAGACCATGTCTAAGCACTACCACCCAACCAACACCATAAACAATATACTCAGGGAGCAGACTCAGTGAGCACCAAGCAACACCAAGGTGTAACCTGCATGGCAGATTCTCCATGGTTTTTGGTCATAGCCATTCCCTGCAGCTTATTGTTTGGGGATAAATCACACAACTGACATGTCAAGAGCAAATAAGGCTCAACTACAACAGGAGGTTTATATAGCTTACCTGGGGTTGCATCTGGAGTGCCGAGCTTAGGTGATCAGGGAGGCTGTGTCAGTGACTCTACAAGGCTGCTTTATCAAGCCTGGGAGACATAGTAGCTCTACCTAATACATAGAAGCAAATACAAGGAGACAACAAAAATGAAAAGACACAGAAACATGTCCCAAATGAAAGAACAGAACAAAACTCCAGAAAAACAAACAAACAATTAGAGACAATCTATGAAATGCAGAGTTCAAAACACTGGTTATAATAATGCTCAATGAATTTTAGAAAAAGTAAATGAATTTAGTGAGAACTTCAACAAAGAGATAGGAAACATAAAAATGGAGATAGAAAACATAAAAACAAACAAGTGAGAAATGAAGGATATGTTAACTAAGATAAAGAATAATTTATAGGGTACATTAGAGTAGAGGAAGCTGAGAATCAAATCAGAATCTGGAACATAAGGAAGCAAAAACAGGCCCTGGCCGGTTGGCTCAGTGGTAGAGCGTCGGCCTGGTGTGCGGGGGACCCGGGTTCGATTCCCAGCCAGGGCACATAGAAGAAGCACCCATTTGCTTCTCCACCCCCCCTCCTTCCTCTCTGTCTCTCTCTTCCCCTCCCGCAGCCAAGGCTCCACTGGAGCAAAAATGGCCCGCGCGCTGGGGATGGCTCCTTGGCCGCTGCCCCAGGTGCTAGAGTGGCACTGGTCATGGCAGAGCGACGCCCTGGAGGGGAAGAGCATCGCCCCCTGGTGGGCAGAGCTTTGCCCCTGGTGGGCGTGCCGGGTGGATCCCGGTCGGGCGCATGTGGGAGTCTGTCTGACTGTCTCTCCCCGTTTCCAGCTTCAGAAAAATACAAAAAACAAAACAAAACAAAACAAAAAAACTGCCAATCAATAGAGCAAAAAGAAAAAAGAATAAAAAAATAAATAAGGATAGTGTGAGTGGCCTCTGGAATAACTTCAAGCTTACTTCTGGAATAACTTCAAGCTTACTAATATTTGCATCATGGGGATGCTGGAACAAAAAGAGAGAAAACAAGAAATTGAAAACTGGCCTTAGCCTGTTGCCTCAGTGGTAGAGCATTGGCCTGGCATGTGAAAGTCCCAGGTTTGATTCCTGGCCAGGGCACACAAGAGAAGTGCCCTACCCTTCTCCCTTGCCTTTCCCTCTATCTCTCACTTCTCCTCTCACAGCCAAGGCTCCATTGGAGCAAAGTTGACCTGGGCACTGAGAATGGCTCCATGGCCTACGCCTCAGGTGCTAGAATGGCTCTGGTTGCAACAAAGGAACAGCCCAGATGGGCAAAGATTTGCCCCCTGGTGTGCTTGCCATGTGGATCCTGGTCAGATGCATTTGGGAGTCTGTCTCTCTGTCTTACTGGTTCACATTTCAGAACAAAAATACAACAACAAACATACAAAAATAATTGATAACCTGTTTGAAAAAATAATGGCAGAAAACTTTTCTAACTTGGTGAAGGATATAGAGCAGGAGTCAGGAACCTATGGCTCATGAGCCAGATGTGGCTCTTTTGATGGCTGCATCTGGCTCGCAGACAAATCTTTAATAAAAAAAAATAATAATGTTAAAAATATAAAACATTCTCATGTATTACAATCCATTCATTTCTTACGGCTCATGTTCATGGTTGCAGTTGGCTGGAGCCAATCACAGCTGTCCTCCGGGACAACACCAAATTTTTAATGGATAATGCGTAGCGTACTCGGGGTCATTGAGGTCAGGAAGTAAACTTCCCTCCTTTTAATCAAATAGTCAGCAGCTAATTGCAGAAACCGTTTTGTTGAAGAAGATGGCTAAAAGAAAAAAAGATGAGGAGTAGCGTACTTTTCAGCAGGAATGAACAGAGGTATTTGCCTTTGTGGAGAGAGCAGGTTCTGCAGTGTGTCTAATATGCAATAATAAAATTGTATCAATGAAATAATCAAATATAAAGTGGCACTTCGACACATGCCATACTACATTTGTATCGAAATATCCAGTGGGGGACAGCAGGAAGAAAGCATGTCAAGAGCTACTGTGCAGAGTGCAAGCTGGTCAGCAGCAACTCTGTGTTTGGACCAACAAGGTGACTGGAATTCGGCTAGCTTTGCTGTTTTTTTTTTTTTTTTTTTCAATTGTGAGAAACAGAAAGCCATTCACAGATGGGGAGTATGCCAATAAATTCATGCTTGATGTTGCCAATGAACTTTTTGACTTTTCGGATAAAGACAAGATAATCAAACAAATAAAAGACATGCCTCTGTTGGCAAGAACTGTTCACGATCGTACCATCATGATGGCAAATCAAGTTGAGACAACACAAGTGAAGGACATAAATGCAGCACCATTCCTTTCTTTCGCTTTGGATGAGTCAACAGATGTAAGCCATTTATTTCAGTTCAGCGTGATTGCAAGGTATGCTGTCGGTGACACACTACATGAGGAAGGTCTTGCTGTTTTGCCTATGGAAGAGACAACAAGAGGGGAGGATTTATTCAAGTCTTTCACTGAGTTTGCTAAAGAAAAAAATCTATCAATGGATGAACTTATTTCGGTGTGTACTGATGGTGCTCCGTGCACGGTGGGGAAAACAGGATTCGTAGCGCTTCTTCATGAACATGAAAAGAGACCCATCCTAAGTTTTCACTGCATCTACATCAGGAGGTGCTTTGTGCTCAGATGTGTGGCGAGCAGCTTGGTGAGGTGATGTCGCTGGTCATTCAGGTGGTCAACTTTATTGTTGCCCGAGTTTTAAATGATCGCCAGTTTAAAACACTGCTGGATGAAGTTGGCAATAATTATCCTGGTCTGCTTCTGCACAGCAATGTGCATTGTTGCCAAGAGGGAAGGTGCTCAGCTGTTTTGCAGCTTGACTGAGCAAAATCCGGACTTTTTTTGAAATGAAAAACGTCAAGCATCCTGGGTTAGCTAACACTGAGTGAATCCTGAAGTTCTACTATCTTGTGGACATGACTTAGCATTTAAGCCAGCTCAATGTGAAAATGCAAGGCATTGGAAATACAGTCTTATCCTTTCAACAAGCAGTGTTTGCATTTGAAAACAAGCTGGAACTCTTCATCGCTGACATCGAAACAGGTCATTTACTACACTTTGAAAAACTGGGAGAGTTTAAAGATGCATGCACAGCAAGTGATCCTGCTCAACACCTTGATCTCCTGCAGCTAGCGGGCTTCACATCTAATTTCCTGCAGTCATTCAAAGCACGCTTTGGAGAATTTGTGAGCGCACTCATCTTTTTAAGTTCATCATCCATCCACACAAATGTGCAGTGGACAGCGCCGACCTGAGTTACATCCCCGGTGTCTCCATCAGAGATTTTGAACTACAAGCTGCTGACCTGAAGGCCTCAGATATGTGGGTAAATAAGTTCAAGTCACTGAATGAAGATTTGGAAATACTTGCATGACAGCAAGCAGAGTTGGCGAGCAAACACAAGTGGGGAGAAATGAAAAAACTTCAACCCGTGTACCAGCTGATTGTCAAAACTTGGAACGTGCTTCCCATCACATACCACACACTGCAGCGTATGAGTATTGCTGTACTGACAATGATTGGCTCTACGTATGCATGTGAACAGTCTTTCTCACATCTAAGGAACATTAAGACCAACCTATGATCACATTTAATGGGTGAAAGTCTCAACGCCTGTATAAAGCTTAACCTCACCACATATCAACCAGACCACAAAGCTATCAGCAAAACTATGCAGCACCAGAAGTCGCATTAATGGTAAGAAGTACTTTATTCATCACTGGTTAGCAACAGCATAACAACATTATAAAAAGAATTCAGAGTCTTATTGTACTAAATAAGTCTAAAAGTGTTGGTCTTATACAAAATGCACACATATACTTGTATTTAGTGTTAAACATATTGTATGGCTCTCACGGAATTACATTTTAAAATATGTGGTGTTCATGGCTCTCTCGGTTCCTGACCTCTGATTTAAGATGTAAAAGAAGATTGAGTTAGTAAAGATCAACCAATTCTTACATAATAGTTTACATATCCATTTTTCACAATTAATAGGTGACTGAATTATGTTAGTATATAATTTTCTGCCTAAGAAGAAGTAAATAGTGACAGTGATAGAAGAGAATAGAGTGACAGTGTATCAACTGATTATTAAGTGATTAGTTCTTCCAATTACTTTCTATAATCTATAAAAATATTTGGGAGATATGATTTCTTAGTCCTATCAGCTGTTCCACTATAATAATTTTTGGCTGTTTTTCTAAGAAATAAAACTTTGGCTTGTTAAATTTTTTATTAAATATAGGCACACATTTTTCTCTATGTCTCTGAGAACAGTATGAGGGATGTTAGATATAAAGAACATGCTCTTGACAGAGTGAGTTGTTAAAAATTACAATAAGTTATAACCAGGGAAGGTTAGCAGACTTTTAAATGCAATGAGTCATCATCTTAATAACAGCATAAAAGCATGTAAGAAATGCCATTCAAGATCAACCAGTGTCCGTCTAGCTGCTATTATATAAATGCCTAGCATGCAGTAGCTTCCTTCCTAATATTTACTTTGAAAAATGTAAGTCAAGTCTTGCTCTCACTTAATGCAGTCTTTGAGGAGTGAATTTAATGTAGTTTAAATATATTCATCTTATTATTCAGCACAACATATTTTGGGATATCAGAGAAAAATTTTCCTCATTTTTTTATACCTATGTCATTCAGTCTTTGAAGGAGTGTCCATTTAATTAATTGAATGCATTCAATCATTCATCTGATAAATGTAATTTAAAATATCATTAGAGAACTCACAACATAGAAGAAACTGATAGGCATTGTATAAACTCAATAGAAATGGGAATTTTTCATTATAATCTATGTATTTATCAGTTAAGAGTGGCTTTTGGTTGTGAGAACAGAGATTCATAAATCAGTAACTTAACAAAGTAGGTTATTGTTTTGCAAAAAATTATTTAAAAATGCATTGTGAAATCTTGGAATGGGCACTCCAGACTTGCACAGCAGGTTCACAATATTATCAGGATTCAGGATACTTTCATTTCCCCACATAGCCTTTTGTAGGATGTACTTATTGTCTCATGGTCATGGAGAGTAGCTGAAGTGCGATCCTTCACATCTGTATTCCAGGAAGGAAGAAGGGGAAAGGCAAAAGGAAAAAACTGCCTGCCCCACACCCGCTTCTTTACCTATAGAGTACTCAAAAAATTTGGCCAGAACTTAATTATAAGGCCATGCATACTACTGCAAGTTGGCTGGGAAATGTCTCTGCTAAGTTGGGATATATCCTCCACAAATAAATCAGAGTCCTGTTAGGAAAGCAGCAAACAGCAAGGACCATTAGATAAGCAACAGAAGGCCCCCAACACATCCTCTGTGAATGCTCCCCATGCTTACTGCACTGGACTTGTCATCGTTCCCATAGTATTTATCTAGTTCCACAGTTTTTTACTTTTAATTGTTCTTTGCTATTCCCTCTGTTTTAATTTTTATTTCTTTGTTTTCCTTGATTTTTTGGGGGAATATTACAAACTTCAAGAGAAAGCAGTGGAACATATTTCTTAAAATAAATCAGGGATCTGTGACAAACCTGGCAGGGAAACTGGGGTCTTTTCAACAGACAACCCTCTTGCGAGCTGGCTCTCCAAGTGACACACTGCCCCATGGATCCTAGCTAATGCTTCATGGTTTGCACCAAGTTGCAAGGTGGTGGGTTAGTGGGGAGACAAATGGCTTGGTGCCCTGTAGCCATTCTCCAGCACACGGCTTAGAGGGAGAAGCAAGCTTTCCCTCACCCTTTCCATTGCAAGGTGTGTGCCAGGTCAGGGGATAGTTACCCGACTTCAACTGTGAGCAGTCTTCAATGGTAGCTGTGTCTGCTTGATGTCCTGGAAGCTTCTCCAGGACTTCCACATAGCACACTCTTGGTTACGCAGGAGAATGCTGCTTCCAGCACAAAGATCCAAGAGGAGCTTTAAAAAGTCAGGGAGCTGAACCACTTAGTGTTCTCACTGGAGAAATGGCCTGTGAGTGACAATCTCATATACTGGTGCCTGGGTGACCTTCCACCTGGAGATGGTGGAGTGCAATGTGGAAGTCACTCTGTTTTTAAAAACACATCTCAGCACCTTCTTTTAAAACCTTTTTCATTTTTTCCTCAGAATTTATTATTCTCTTTTCTAGCTTCGTAAAGATTTACTTCTTATACTGTGTTTATGCAGAGCAATTTGGATTATCATAGTTTTACATATTGTATCCCTCCAGGTTATTTTTAACTATGAGACATCTGGGACCTGTCATATTTATTTTTGTACTATGTATTAGTAACTTATATATGATAGCTTTCAATATATTTGCTGAACTAAACATGTAGATCTCAACTTTAAATAAACCTAAAATTTAGTAAGCAAAATAACCAGTCTTCATAAATAACATAATGAAAGACAGAAATTAGGAATGGTCTGACAGAGGTTCATATAATGTATGGAGGACATTATCTCTGTGGGTTTGCTTAAAAGTTGACACTAAATATACATATTCCTTATTTTCTTGATCATTTTGGACTTAAATTTATCATTGATATGGCCATTCCTAATTTTATATAGATCTGCTTCCTCAACTATTCTTTTTCCACATTTTCTTCTATCTGCTTCCATTTCTTACCTCTCCATTATTCATAAATATATTGTATGTTCTAAGTACTATGTTCTCTCATAGTAAAATAGCAAATCAGTTTTCTTTTTATCTAAATTGGTTCTTTAGCCATATACATTTTTAAAATTTTATATGAATGTATTATTTCAATTGGTTTCCAAAGCTTCATGTGTTCCCTAGGACATTGTCAAGAGGAAACTAGAGGAAAAAGGAGGAATAAAGTAAAATAATTATTCTTCCAACTGCCTCCCTAAGGTGAGTTTAGGTTGGTACCCCTGGACCGAAAGGCATTGCTCTTTTCAAGACAGTCTGGGATCCTGTGACTATTCTATCCTTCCTATTCCTTAGGGCTTAAGACTGGTAACACTTTACCTCTGGTTTCCCTCATACTAATTATTCCATTTATAAATAAATTTTCATTATAAATATTATATAAATATAAATATATTATAAATAAAAATTGATATTTCATTTGTAAATCAAGTTTTCAAAACCCTGATAAGAAATTACTCTATTTATTTTTTCTCCATAATTTCTTCTTTAACTCTGTAGTCTGTATTATATCTTTTCTTCTTAGAAAAGTCATTTATGGCTACTTGAAAGTGGAAACAGATAGCTCACTGAAGATCGATTCCAATCCAAGTATTTTCCCTTTAGGGAAATGGTGATCATTATAAGAACACCTGTGAGAGAGAAGTTGGATGAAAGCCTTGAACTAGTTGGTCATAAGATATGGCACAAGGTCAGTGAAAACTGTAGCTTATTTATTACATATCAAAGGGAAGCAAGGCAACATGGCCAAGTGATTCAAAACAGTTTAAAGCTTTTGCACTAACAGATTTAGATGGGTGCCAAGCATTTTTATATTAGACATACTTTGTTTTATTGTGCTTTGCTTAATTTTATTTTATAGAGGTTGTATTTTTAACAAATCAAATGTTTGTGGTGACCCCGAGTTGAGCACGTCTATTGGTACCATTTTTCCAACAGCATTTGCTCACTTTATGTCTCTGTGTTACATTTGGCATTTCTCACTTTCAAGAGTTTCATTATTATTATATTTGTTAAAGTGATCTGAGATCATTGATCTTTCATGTTACTATTTTAATTGTTTGCAAGGGGCATGGATTGTACCCATATAAAATTATAAACTTAATAAATATTCTCTGTGTTCCGATTGCTCCGCTGACCAGTTATTCCCTTCCATCCCCTTTTTTCCTCAGTTTCCCTATTCCCTGAGAAAGAACAATATTGAAACTAGGCCAATTAATAACCCTACAATGGCCTCTAAGTGTTCAAGTGAAAAAACGAGTTGCATGTTTCCCCCTTTAAATCAAAAGCTAGAAAATCTTAAAATTACTTGAGGAAAGATAGTTGGAATCTAAGACAGGCAAAAAGCTAGTTATCTTGCACCAAACAGTTAATGAAATTTTGTATGCAAAATGAAATTCTTGAAAAAATTTTAATGTGCTATTCCAGTGTCTGCAGGAATAATAAGAAAGTAAAACAGCCTTATTGCTTCTTATTGCTGATATGGAGAAAGTTGTAGTGGTCTATACAGAAGGCTAAGCCAGCCATAACATTCCCTAAAACCAAAGCCTAATCTAGAGCAAAGTCCTAACTCTCCTCAGCTCTATGAAGGCTGAGAGAGGTAAGGAGCCTGTAAAAGAAAAGTTTGAAGCTAGCAAATGTTGGTTCATGAGATTTAAGGAGAGATGTCATTTCTATAACATAAAAGAACAAGGTGAAACAAGTTGCAGCAAGTTGTCCAGAAGATCTAGCTAAGATAACTAATAAAGGCTAATACACTTCACAACAGTTTTTCAGGATAGGCAAAACAGCCTTATATTGGAAGAAGATGTCAGTAGGACCTAATAGCTAGCAAGACAAGTCAATGCCTGGCTTCAAAGGTTGCCTCTTCCGTTAGTGGCTAATGTAGCTGATGACTTTAAGTTAAAGTCAGTGCTGACTTTCCATTAAAAAAATTCTAGGCCCCTAAGGATTATACTCAATCAACTCTGTCTGTGCTCTGTAAATGGCACAATAAAGCCTGGATGACAGCACATCTGTTTACAACATGGTTTACCAAATATTTTAAGCTCATTGTTGAGACCTACTGCTCAGAAAATAAAGTTTCCTTTCAAAATGCTGCTGCTCATTGACAATGCACCTGGGAAAAGTATGAGATTAATATTAGATGTTGTGGTAGCAAGACCTATTCTGCAGCCTATAGATCAAGAAGTAATTTCAAATTTTAACTCTTATTATTTAAGAATACATTTCCTAAAACCAACTCTTCTGCAGACAGTCATTCCTCTTATTGATCTGGGCAAAATAATCTGAGAACTTCTGAAGAGGATTCACCATTCTATATGCCATTAAAAATATTTGTGATGCATGGGAAAAGGTCAAAATATTAATGTTAACAGAGTTCAGGAGTTATTTCCAACCCTCATGTGTGACTTTGAGGGCTTCAAGACTTTAGTGGAGAGTTACTGCAAATGTGATGGAAAAAGTGAGAACTAAAATTAGTAGGGGAACAGGGGCTAAAGATGTGAGTAAACTGCTTCACTCTCATGATAAACCTCACAGATGAGGAATAGCTTTTCATGCAGGAGCAAAGACAGTGGTTCCTTGAGGTGGAAACTAATCCTGGTAAGGATGCTGTGGAAATTGTTAAAATGATGACAAATGGGTTTAGAATATTATATAAATTTAGTTGATAAAGCATTTGCAGGGTGTGGGGGGCTTGACTTCAGTAGTTCTACTATGAACTATCAAACAGCATCAGGTGCTACAAAGCAATTCTTTGTGAAAGGAAGAATCAACTGATGCAGCAAACTTCATTGTTGTCTTATTTTAAGAAATTGTCACAGTCACCCCAGCCTCAAGCAACCACCACCTCCCTGGTCAGTCAGCAGTCATCAACAAAGCCTTGACTAGCAAAAAAAGATCATGGCTTGCTGAAGACTCAGATAATTTTTAACAATAAATTATTTTTTAATTATTTTATGTACAATGTTTTAAGACAATGCTATTGCATACTTAGTAGACTACAGTATAGCATTAAGATAACTTCTACATGATTTGTTTGATTTACTCTGTTGTGGTATTTGCTGCATTGCAGTTGTCTGGAACTGAACCTGCAATATCTTTCAAGTATGCCTCTATTTAATGAGAGCATACTCTTTAAAATTAGCCCTTGGCTATACTTTAGATTACCTAGATAGATCAATGGAGAAGTAAGTGGATTTGTTAAAAATATATTATTCAGCTTGACCAGGCAGTGGCACAGTAGATAGAGCGTTGGACTGGGACATGGAAAACCCAGAATCGAAACTCTGAGGTCACTGGCTTGAGCACAGGCTCATCGGCTTGAGCAAGGGGTCGCTGGCTTGAGTGTGGAATAATAGACATGACCCCATGATCACTGGCTTAAGCCCAAAGGTTGCTAGCTTGAAGCCCAAAGGTCTCTGGCTTGAGCAAGAGGCCACTTCCTCTGCTGTAGCCCCCCCACCCCTGCCCGTCAAGGCACATATGAGAAAGTAATCAATGAACAACTAAGGAGCAGCAATGAAGAATTGATGCTTCTCATTTCTCTTCCTGTTTGTTCCTATTTGTCCCTCTCTCTGACTCTGTTTCTGTCAAAAATATATATATATACTGATATATATATATGTATATTATTCAATCTTATTAACTAAGAAGTAATATTTAATACCATAGATCCCTGACCCAATTTAAAATTATAGGTAAAGAATATACAGTACCTGAAAATGTAAAATAATTAAATACTTAGATAACACTGTATAAATGAATTTCTTAGTTTTAATTCAATTGCGTTTTTAATTTCTACTAAATTTTATTTAAATAACATATTACCAAATTTCATTTTAATTACCAAAATGAAAACTATACAAATCAATCTGTGATTAATTTTATAAAATATTATTTGATAGTATTGGATATTATGACTAAATTAACTAGATAACTTAAATGGAAGATTTTAGCCTGATTATTCTATATCTATGACTGGGCTTTTGCAATAACAGAAAAAATAATATAAAAGTAAATGATAACTTTTAGCTGTTCTGTTTTTACTGCCCTTATATGGTCTATGGGAAACAGCAGGGCGTAAGATTAAAAAAAACAAATTAAAATTTTAAAATCCTCTTGTTATACTATCACCCAGATAATAGTTTCAGACTAATTAACAACAGTTTTCCTTTAACTATTTTGACCCAGTCTCATTTCTTTGGTTCTCTCCTTTCAAAACCACATGAGAAAAGTACCTTGAATACAATACCTGGAAAGATACATACTAAATGTTACTAGTAGTTACCCTAGGGCAGTAAGATTTCAGATAGCTTTATTATTTTCTTTTTGCTCATTCATATTTCTAATGTTTATCCACAGTGAAATGTGTTTCTTGTAAAATTAAACAGAAATAATCCCAAATCCCAATATGGTAATTTTAAGGATACTTTCTCAATATAGAACTGTATATATTTAAACAGTTCAGAACTAGTCCTGAACTATCTCTTATAATTAAATTCAATGTTTCTGTTGCATTGATTTGAGAATGTACTTGAACTTAAGTTGATTCTATTTTAAAAATACTGCTGAATACCTAATACGTGTCATACATTCTCTGCTAAGCCCTGAACAGGAATGAAGAGATGCAATGTCTACCTTAAAGAAATCCACAGAGATATCACAAATTATAGTACAAAGTCAAAGGGAATAACGTCTACTCTAGAGTTGTACCAATTAATGCACAGAAAAAGCTAGTATTATTTTTTGACTTTTGAAGGTGAATAGCTATACTATTTGGAATCTTAAAGGTGAGTAAAATCCTAGTATTTAAAGGGCAGAACGGCATAGAAAGGATGGGAAAAATTTTAATTTGGAGCAAAAAGTCTTTGGCAATAGTATATTTGAGTGTCCTTTAAATATGAAAAGTACTATTATGTGGAGGATGATATAGATGCATTTTATGTTGCTTGAGCCAGCAAGATTAGGGCATATCTTTATTTTTTTTCTCACCCGTTGTTGGTTATGTCTGTGATTTTTATCAATACCTTCATAAAATACAAAACGTTTGAGTACAATATTGTTAATAAAAAAATATGAGACAATTTATTTCAATATCACTTTTAAGATGGTTTCTAAAAATTCCTTTTGCCTTTTAAATAGAAGTTACATTTAGATATATATACATAAATTAAACCAAGCTGCCTTAGTTTAATATGTTTACTGAGAGTATATATCTTTGCTTTTAGCTTTATGAGAAAACTATCATGTTGATTATAACATTATGAACTATAAATGGATGAGGTAAACAAGAAAATTGAAAATTATTATTGGTAAAATCTTCTGAACAATTTATGTTAAGAATGTAAAGATAGTTTTGCAAATTGTTCTTTTTCTGCTATTTTCATCAATGAACCTAATAGAGAATAAAATCAGTCAGAAACTTTCAAATGTAGAGATAAGAAAGTTTGCTACAGTGAGAAATTTACCACAAAAAATTAATCTTGTGCTATGATATTCATAAGCAGAACAAACTTTAAAGACTATAAAATATCTTTAAGGCCTAGCCTGACCTGTGGTGGCGCAGTGGATAAAGCATCGACCTGGAATGCTGAGGTCACCGGTTGAAAACCCTAGATTGCCTGGTCAAGGCACATAGGGGAGTTGATGCTTCCGGCTCCTCCCCCTTCTCTCTCACACTCTCGCTCTCTCTAAAATGAATAAATTAAAGAAATACTGCTTAATACAGAGTTATGCAATAAAATATTGTTTATTTAAAAAAATATATCTTTAAGGCCTGAGTTATGGACCCAAGCTTGAATTCTGGAATCTGGATAAGTTTTGTGATTTGGGAGCTTCCAATTGTGCCTCTTGAAAATGACTAAATAAGGTCTACATAGAAGTAAGAAGAACACACAAAGAGAAACTTTACCCTGAGGAACAAAGTGCCTGATTTAAATGAAATTTCTTCAGTCTGCTTTTGTGTTTTGTCTTTTGCCACTAAAATGTCAGTCTATAGTGTAGGATATATAAAATAAAATAATATAGCTCTTGGAGAAGGAAGTGTTTTCTTTAAAATCTATTATAAATAAACATAATTATTAAACTTGAATATGATAGAATTCTAATAGAATGTAATGCTTTAAATTTTCTGATTAATTAAATATCTATTTTTATGTCTTACAATTTTCTTAAACTTTGATTGAAAATGCCCTAATAAGACGCACAGAGCATCATTAAATTTGGCTGTTAGTTGATGCTATTGGAATAACTATGATTAAATATCCTGAATATTCAAACATGTTTAGGTTTCAAAAATTTTATAAAGAAACACCATATATTGGTATTGTTCTTCGTACTAAAAGTTTGAGACAAAGAAAAAATAATAGGTATTGAAAGGCAGTGCCATAGTTGTAGAGGGCATCAGAGATCAGACTGAATTCTTTGAGGAATGTATGGGCTGCTGTATGCCCTTATTGTTTTGGGTGCTGGGGACACAGAAACAAAATGAACAAAAGAAGCAGAACAAACTACTTTCATAAAACTTATGGCTGAGGGAAGAAACAGAGGGCATTGCATTAAAAAACTTAATTTGATGGCAAGAGAATGAAAAATGCCTCTTCTAACTACTTATTTTACTCAGCAGTAGATAGTGTGGTAGGAGAAGGCTGTTTACAGGCAACTGGAGCACAAGAAGGAAAGTGTGAAGTACTCATCTATGAGACGACAGTAGGATTGATGGAAGCACTAAAGATACACTTAGCTTAAGGTTTGTGATCATAAATAGACTCTGTGCTTGTATATATTTATCTAAGCAGTTGTAGAATATACAGTTAGAGTATACAATGGCAGGATTTTCCTCAGCAAATATATAGGAGGAGAAGAATAAAGGTTTGAAAGGACTATGTTCAAGAGTAATAATAATGATTGGTGTGGAATCGAAGTCAGACAAAGAGAGGATTGAGGAAAAGATGTGGTTGAGGGAAGATAAAACGATGGTAGGATAGATGAATTGGAGTTTCTGATAAGTCAAAGAATTATTGGAATCAGAACACTAGAATAAATGAGCTGAATAATAAAAGCTTATAAATTGAGAGTTGGATGCTTAAAATTGAGAATATAGAGGTGGTGCAATTATTAGTAAAAAGATCTAGAGCCTGATTATGGAAATGAGTTGATTAAAGAAAGAATAATAAGATCATTGGAAATGCAGATCAGTTACAGAAAGATAGAAATAATCAGAAAGTATTTGCATTGTTCTAGACCATAGTTTGAGAGAACTGATATAATTTAAATCACTAATATCCACAAAATTTTACTCAACTCATAGAAAACCACTCTAATATATGGACATTCACATGTATTAGTATATATGCATATACATGTCTGTGTATCCCAAATATTACTAGGTGGTCATTTTTGTGAGCTAAGTCTAATATCAGCATGATAACATATGCAAAAGAAAAATAATTCTGACTCTGAAAAACTTAAAAATTACAGTATCTCTTTAATCTATATTTTTTAAAGAAAATCTAAGTTACTTCTAGTTTACTTCTTATGCTAGTTTATTACTCTCTTTCTCTTTCTTTTTCTTAGATGTCTGGTCACCCTGATGAGAGCTGTAAATCAATCTGAAGCTCCTGGTACTCCCGCCATTTACATCATCCCACATTAAACAGCATAAATCATACTTTTTTTTTAAAGGCATCAGAGGAAAAATTTTATAAATTCTTATACTTTCACATATTTAGTACCTGTCATATGTGTTTATGTATATAAAATATGCATAAATATTTGCTCATATGTGTCAGAGAATGAGAGAGAGTTTATTCAAAGACATGAGATGGAGGGATTTGCCTGAACTGCTGAGAATCAGAACTATGGGGAGGAAAGCTTTATTAAATGATAGATCTTCACTGGTTGCATATTCAGGTAACTTTGAGAGCATGACTGTAAATAAATGAATGAGGAATCGAGTTTGACATTTGCATGATGAAATATGAAGCCCATTTTCAATAATTTTAGTGATCCTCTAAATATCATTTAGAATTGTTAGCTGACCTAAATTTCCATTTGGTTAATGACTTTCTTTGCAAAGCATATGACAAGCTGTCACTGCCATAACTCTAGTAATACATCAATGAATTCCACCTTTTCTGAATTTTTGTATATTTATACCGAAAGCAATAGATAAAATTCCTAGGTAGAATAGAAATTGACACACTCTGTTATAAAACCAAGAGAGAATATTAATGTTTAAAACATTCATGTTTTTTAATATAATGCAAAACACAGGGCTGAATACATCTGTTAAATAAAAAAACATTTAACAGTATCCTAGGATAAAAATCCTCATTTATCATTTTTGGGTATAAACAAAATAACTTTCAGAAGTCTATAACAAAGTTTTTTGGGTTTTGTTTTTTTAATAAAAATACTTGCAAAGCCAAGAGGATTTCAGTAGGCAAGAAATTACTTTTTGTTTTTTTAAACAAAGTTAAATCCCTAGTAAATAATACTAATATGTCTCTCTCATACCTGCTTTTGTTTTTCAGTGAGAAATGATAAACAAGAAATAGGCAAAAGGAGAAAAAAATACTGTAGCACATAGTTCAATTTGTAACTCCAATGCTGTGAATTATAATTCTTATTGACTTATTTACTTGAATAGTTATTAGCTCATAATGAGGTGTTCTCATCACTGAATGACATGAGATCATTTTAAATTGATTTATTAAACGGCTTGGCATTTGCGTGGAAAAATCAGTGCTGAATAGGTAAGGGTCTACTGATATAGGCAGATTATTTGATTGCAAGAAAAAGAAACAGCACAGGGGAGGGCATAGGAAAAAGGGCAGGTACCTGGCAGGTGCACGCCGTATCTATCATCCAGTACTGCGGAAGAAGCTTAATCTGCCCAGGCCCAGAGTTAGGTAGTTGTCATTCATGGACATTCATTTCTTCACTCATTCATTCTCTCTTTCTCTCTCACCTTTGTAGTCCATGCTCACTAAGCTAAATAGTCTCTCTTCTCTGCTAACCACTACACATCTGCTTCTTTTATTCTGTCTTTCTAAACCAACTCTTTTAGCTTTACCTCCAAATGCTCTTCATGTAGCTGTCCTAGTAAAAGATTTATACACAATTCCTAGCTCAAGGGCCCAAGGAAGTCAAACTATATACTTTGAGTTGCAGCTGGTATCAGGGGAGTACCCAAGAACCAGTCACCTGCAACTTGGAGGTGGGTACAGAGAGAAGGGGCAATACGAGCAGGTCGGTCAGGAAGCACTCTTTCAGAATGGCCTAAGGCACTGATGCAGATGGTTAAAATTCCCAATTATTTACTATTTTTAAAAGGTCTAGAAAGTTTCTTATCTCGTGCACTCTTTCACAGTTGCCTATAGAAGAACTCCCGTGAATTACTATTCTTTTTTGGGAAAGTACATTCTCTTAGAAATTCAAAAGACTTAGGGGAATATTGCATGTGATAAAAACAGAATAGGAAATACTTGTTAGTCTGAATGAACCCAGTCATCTACTTATAATAAATTATAACAGCAATGAACTTAAGGTAGCTTCTAATTTCACTGTCTTACAGGGAAAGGAAGGAAGCTGCAGAGGTTTACACGTTTGTAAAAGTCAAGGCTAGAGTCCAGTTTCATTCATGCTAAGTCCAGTACTGTTTCACTGTACTGAAGTGTTTTCTTTGTAACAATTCAGTTTGACCAGTGTACTAAGAAAAACACAATTTTGTTCTACTGGAAATGTCGGTATTAGTTTTCTATTGCTACTATAACAAATTACAGCACATGTTGTGGCTTAAAATACAGGTTTATTTATTATCTTGCAGTTCTGAAGTTCAGAAGTTTGATGTGAGTTTTACTAGGCTAAAATCAAGTTCTCAGCAGTGGGCTGTATTCCTTTCTGGAGGCTCTAAAGGAGAATCCATTTCCTTGCATTTTCCAGCTTCCAGAGGCTGCCCACAAAGTGTCTAGTGTCTCTTTCCATGTTTAAAGCCAGCAATGGCATGTTAAGTCCTTTCATATCAAAACACTCTACTCTACTTCCATCCTCACATCTTTCTCTCACCCTATTTTATTTATTTAAGTGAGGGTAGGGAGAGAGAGAGAGAGACTCCCATATATGCCCTGACTGGGATCCCCCCTGGCAACCCCTGTCTGGTGCCAACGATCAATCAACAAAGCACCTGAGGCTGATGTGCTGGGACCAACCTAGCCATCCACAGCACCCAGGGTCATGCTCGAACCAAGTGAGCCACTGGCTGTGAGAGAGGAAGAAGGAGAAAGGGGACAGAGAAAGGGGGAGAGAAGCAGAATTGAACCCAGGATGTCCATATATTGGGCTGATGCTCTATCTACTGAACCAACTAGCCAGGGCCCTCTTTCAGTTTTGAAGACTGTTGTGATTACACTGAGCTCTCTCAGGTAATTCAGGACAATTTCTCTATTTTAAGGTCAGCTGATTTGTAACCTTAATTCTACCTGCAACATTAATTCCCCTTTGCCAAATACCCAAATGTATTGACAGGTTTGAAGGTTTGGGGTATTAGGACTTGGAAATTTTTAGGTTTATTATTTACCTTAAAGAAGACAATTCTCGAAATAGGTCACAGATATGAACATATGCTTATCGGGGATGGGTGGGCTGTCCAGAAGATGGTTTCCTTGGTTTCTGCCACTCTTGCCATTCAGTTTCTTTTCCGGCCTCCAGAATGTTCTTTATTACCTCAGGCTTATGTCCTTATATTATACCTTCTAACTATTGAGGTTTTATAAGACTCAATTTCAGGTTGTATATTAAGCTACATACACCTTTTCAAAAAAATTAACTACTTTCAGAAGGCCCTCCTATACCCTAAACAGCCAGCTATTATATTCTGTTTATATTACTTCTCATTACTACCAGTTTTTTTTCAACCTCCTGAATTTAATTCTCTGTAGAAATTTGTGGGAAAAATTAATATATTTATTTGTACACTTGGAAAAGCAGAAGGATAATTGCTTTGGTGACTTCACATGACCTAAAGCAACAAGACAGTGACATAGCTGAGGACAGATTCTAGTTCTTTAGTTTCCGTTTCATGTTTCTACAAAGCATAACTCAATGAAGAAAAGAATCTTATATGAATTAAACATTCTCCTTTGAATAGAAATAAGTGTTTCTTTTTCATTTTAATATCTTCCACAGGACATTCTGTGAACTGGAAAGAAAGGCCCTGTGATGAAGCTGTACCGTGCTAGCACTTCAGCTGGCAGATTACTAACTTCTTGTTCAAGAGCTGTATTTCCCTTAAGAGAACCTGAGCAGTTACAGTCGCAGGAAGATTTTATGTGGTCTTCATTTTTCTGTTAATGAAGCTCTACTACCTTTAAGAACTGAAAAGCAAGACCTCTGCCATCAAAAAAAAAATCACAGTTCTCTGGAAGACATATTCAGGAGCAGTTAGCAAATATTGCACTGGCTTTTACATGTTACCAGGCTTTAGAAGAGGTGCAAAGGTGAGATCAGAGAATTAACAGACTGTGTAAACTGAATATAATATTGACTGCTAAAGGAATATATGATTAGAATTAAATAGAAAAAAACTAAAATAAAAAAGAACAAGTATATACTTTTCTCTTACAGGTTGAAGTTTATCCTAAAAAGAATTTAAATTTTCAATAAAGAATATAAGATTTTAAGAAAATGGTCAATATTTTAACTACAAATAAATGAATATAATTTTCTTGCTCATAAAGATAAAGTTTTAGCACTTTTTAAACATGAAGCTCATATATAGCTTGCTATTAAATTTTAAAGGAT
Organism: Saccopteryx leptura; assembly: GCF_036850995.1. NCBI lineage: Eukaryota > Metazoa > Chordata > Mammalia > Chiroptera > Emballonuridae > Saccopteryx > Saccopteryx leptura. The sequence goes on from NC_089506.1 coordinate 139,861,418, forward strand.
CCTAACACTGAATTATTTGTCCACTGAGAAGAGATGAGGATCTTGTTTTTACTATGAAAGGACTCACAGCAGTTTTTAAGAGTTGTGTTTTAGAGCAAAATAGCATGCTCCTATATGTAAGGCTAAGATCATCCACAAATTACAATACTAAGATCATAAGAATTTCCAATTACTGTGTATGGATGCAGAAGATGGACAGTGAAAAAGGCTAATAAGAAAAAATTAATTCACTAAAACATGGTTTTGGAAGTGAGGTCTACAGATACCCTAGACTTCCCAAAGGATTCACAAATAAATTCAGAGCAAATTTAGCCTAAAATATTGTTGAAGGCAAAAATGACAAAACTGAGGTTGTCCTTCTTTGGGCAGGGTTCTTTGGAAAAGACAATAATGCTGAAAAAAAAAAGCAGCAGGTAAACAAGAAGACCAAATATGAGATGGACTGACTCCATAAAAGAAGCCATAGGTATGAGTCTATAGGAGCCAAGCAGGGCTGTTAAGGTCAGGACACTGTGGACATCACTCATTCATAGGATCTCCAGTAGTCAGAGCAAACTTAGCATGCTGCATACATGTGTAAGTAGATAAACTTACAACACCTTCTTAGAGTACATTTCCTTTATCCGGCATAGGGTGTCTACATTTTAAATTACTTTAAATGATTATGATTATTTCTGGGCTCTATTTTGGCATTTCAACAAATGGCTAAGCTCTGGTTGAAATACAAAGATTAAGTTGTTATTCACATTTTCTGTTAGCATGGATAAACATTTGAAATTGACATATTCACTTGAATTCTACGATTCATTCATAACAATATACTGAGTGTATTTATTCTAGTCATGGTTTTAGGTTCCAGAGAGCTAAAGATAGATAAGACACTATGAGGTAGAAAACATATACACAAATGATTATCATAAAATGGAAAAGTTAGTGACAGACATATATAACCTAAATCTTTAAAACAAAAACCCTTGTAGGAACTATCCTGGGTAAGAGCATTCCCATCATAGGGAGCTTCATTTGAACACTCATGAAGACACAAAACAACATAATGTAGGTGGAGATGTAGAAGCAGCTCATATAGTTAGCTAATAGAGCTCAAAAGGAGAAGAGTGAATATATGTCTGCAGAGATAGAATGGGTCAAGGTAAGTTAATTGTGGCATACAAGGTAGTTTGAATTTCCGTCTATAGAAATTAGAGAATGGCTATACATAACACAGTGTTATAGAGAACAGAAAAGCAAATCCTGGAGGGAAGGGGGGAGGGCGCTGAGGGGAGGGGAGGGGAGCAAGAGGGATGTTGAAGAGAACACTGGGGTAGTGAGGATGTATTCAATGGGACACTGAATCTATGTAAACACAATAAATTAAAATCAATAAAAAAGTCAGAGAAAATTTAGACCAAATACTAAAAGAAAAAAAAAAAGAAATTAGAAAGGCCACTGATGAATTTTTTTATAAACTTGTTTCTAATGATATATAATACCTCCTTTCTTTATTTTTTATTTTTAAATTTTTATTAATTTTAATGCAGTGACATTGATAAATCAGGGTACATATGTTCTGAGAAAACATCTCCAGATTATTTTGACATTTGATTATGCTGCATACCCTCACACTGGAGAATTTTAAGAGCTGCTTTCTGTTTTAAACAGGGAACCTTGGCAGTGGTGTGGAGAACAGATTTGGGAGCACAAGATTAGCAGGATGAGCAGCAAGGAATACAGGTAATTAAGAGAATGTTGAATTATTTCAAGGGAGAGATGTTTCTGAATCTCAAAAAGGATGAAGAACTGAGGAAAAAAATTAAAGAAATATTTAGGAGACAAAACTGCCAAGACAAGCGACAATTGCCAATACTGCCAGGCTGGGGACAGAGGGAGACACAGAAATCAAATAATTATTCTTGGGTATTTCACTTGAGTGACTGGATAGATGGTTGATATCAGTTTGATTAGAGAAGAAGAAAGATATCAAGGATGGGTAGGAGGAGAGAGATGAGAGGTAGGAGGGGATATTTACTGGTCATTGCACTTGTAGGCAAACTGGTTCCCTTTACATTAGTGGATGCTGAATGATAGTGTAGTAACATCAGAAGGCATTCATTATCTTCAAAGAATTTAAAAATAGAATGTGTATTCTCAACTATATTAACATTTTTTTTATTTTAAAAATATTCTTTGCACATAAAAATAGGTTAAGTTTGTTCATTTACAGAGAAAAGCAATAGAAAATTAGACTGATTTTTGAGGCATTCCATGATTCTGTCCTAGGGTTAACCTTTAAGACGTAATTTTAAAAGTTTAAGGAAATTCATCAAGCATCCCTAGATTTATTAATGAGTTAAGTATTTATCAGACTTAATTCATTTAATCCATGGAATTATGGCTGACAATAAATAGGTAGCTCAAGCTATCCATCTGGTTCATGTTTACTTTGAGATTAATGTTTATGCTTCTTAGATTTGGTCATTACCACATCACTAAGATGCAATTTATAAAACTCAATCAAATGAAACCGAACAGAAAATCATCTAACCAAACATGTTACTTCATAATGTAATGAATTCCATGTCATCTTCAACTAGCAATAACTTTATGGTATACTGGCTATGAAAAAGATCTAAAAGCCTGATTATACAGAAATAAGTAAGATCTGGTGTTCTATTAACTGACTTTGGAAACATATATATTGTTATGAATTCGTCCTTGTTAAAATGAATTTTAAAGAATCAGAAATATTATATTACATAATGTGATAAAAATTTAATGACACAAAATCTCCACCAACACTAAAATAAAATACCTCTAGATCTCCTCTCCTTCTGTGCCCCTCACACTTCGGTGCCTCTGTGCCTCCTTCTACACACACATTTCTAACAGGATAGACTATGGAAACGTAGTGGCAGAACAAATGTGAGAAAGCTGTTCATACCGTGATTTTTTTATGTATAGGATGTCAATGACTTGTCTTTGTTATGATATAGTTTATTTTAACTAAAAAAAAAATATCTATAGGGCTGGCACATAAGTGGCCCATAGGAAGAAAGGTCTTTTAAACTTCCAGGATATTATTTTAACTATTCCTAAATCATTATGACAAAAAATGTACTAGAATGTGATACCCAAATGAACTAAGAGTTGATGTGCTTCCCTAAGCACTTAAAAGAGTAGAATGCTTTGGCACTGGGCAAAATCTGACATTTTATGTTTAATCACAACACAGTGTGCTCTATACACTTGTTGCTTATTTTGCTAAATAGTTTCAGACTAATAAATTAGATCTCAAAGGAATAAAAGACATCCAAAGAAAATCACTAAACTACTTAATCTTAAAGGATTTAAACATTCAATGAGTACTTAAAGATGGTCTATCTATACAATTCCACCTCATCAGGCAGTTCAATGAAAGGTGAGACTATTATATTTAACTTCTTGGTATGCTCCAGATTAGGCAAAGGGGTCGTAAGTATTAGGTTGATACTTGAAATTTGATCTAGACATAGTTGTGATAATTTCCGATTTTCTTTGTAAAGCAGGTCATATAATTTTTTGTCAGACCTTGTTTTGTAATGATTGTCTTTGTAATAATTGTCCTCAGCATTATTATTTTTTCAAATTGGCTTTATCATGTATGTCAAAACTATTTGAGAACAATTGAACTAAGACACTTTTCCTCAGGGAATAGAAAATGATCATTTTAATACCAAAATGAGAAGAAATATTGATTCCAGGGCACCAACCAGAAAGCCAAGCATTGCTATAATCCCACCACAGAGTAAAGTATATTTAAATGGATATCTTATGGAAAATGTTGTCAGATGACTCTGAAGCACTTTTCACATAAGAAAAAAATACACATTTATTAATTTCCTAGTCACCAAAGAGCCACATTAAAAAATTTCTTATAAGCCTGACCTGTGGTGGCACAGTGGTTAAAGCGTCGACCTGGAAATGCTGAGGTCACCGATTCAAAACCCTGGGCTTGCCTGGTCAAGGCACATATGGGAGTTGATGCTTCCAGCTCCTCCCCCCTTCTCTCTCTCTGTCTCTCTCTCCACTCTGTCTCTCCTCTCTAAAATGAATAAATAAAAAAAATTTAAAAAAAGATTTCTTATAGTTGAGAGATTTTTCAAGGTTATGATATTATCTATTAAATAGCAAAACATGAGATGCACAAGATGAAAAAAATTAGCAACTTTCAATTTTACATTCAGTAGTCAGTCCTGGGAAGTAACTGAATGTCCTTGATACCGTACTATGGTTAGTTTCTGCCATTCTAGGCATTTTGTTGAATACCGATTTTACCTTTATGGGTTTGAAATTATAAACAGTGTCAGGGAATGGTGAAATAAGTACATGGACTTATTTGATCTTGTTTGCAATAAGAATTCAGATATGTGGATTTTTATGATTAGAATGAATGCTTTTTTTATTAGAATGAAGACTCTTTGTTTTTTTTATGTGTTTAATAATTTAATGCAATGGTTTTACAAATAAGAGTGGAATAAATTTAGAGCAAAGACATTTTTTGGTTTAGACTAATAATGATTTACTTGAAACTAAATTATTGGATTTGAAATATAGTGAATTGTAGAATTATTTTATAAAACTGTATCTTCATTTTAATTCAAAATATCAATGCCAGTCCTGGCCAGTTGGCTCAGTGGTAGAGCCTAGGTCTGGCATGTGAACGTCCTGGGTTCAATTCCTGTTCAGGGCACACAGGAGAAGTGACCATCTGCTTCTCCATGCCTCCCCCTCCCCTTTTTCTCTACCTCTTTCCCTCCCACAGCCAAGGTTTGAATGGTTTGAGCAATTTGGACCTGGGTGCTGAGGATGGCTCCATGGCTTCACCTCAAGCACAGAAATCACTCAGTTGCTGAGCAATGGAGCAATGGCCCCAGACAAACAGAACATTGCCTTGTAGGGGCTTGCCAAGTGAATTGTGGTTGGGGCACATGCAGGAATCTGTGTCTCTGTTTCCCTGCCTCCCTGCCTTTCCCTTAATAACAATAATTTTTAAAAATTAATGCATTTGACTATTGCAATTTAACACTTTTAAAGCCAAAGATGTGTTATATTTTATTTATTTCTTTATTTTTTAAAATTAATTTTAATGGGGTGACATTGATAAATCAGGATACATATGTTCAGAGAAAACATCTCTAGGTTATTTTGACATTTGATTATGCTGCATTCCCATCACCCAAAGTCCAATTGTCTTCCATCACCTTCTAACTGTTTTTTTTGTGCCCCTCCCCTCACCCAACCCCCACCCTCTCCTCCCCCCCCCACACACTCTTGTCCATGTCTCTGAGTGTCATTTTTATGTCCCTATGTATGGAATCAAATAGTTCTTAATTTTTTTCTGATTTACTTATTTCGCTCAGTATAATGTTATCAAAGTTCATGCATGTTGTTGTAATTGATCCGATGTCAGCATTTCTTATGGCTGAGTAGTATTCCATAGTGTATAAGTACCAAAGCTTTTTAATCCACTCGTCCTCTGACAGACACTTGGGCTGTTTCCAGATCTTTGCTATTGTGAACAATACTGCCATAAACATGGGGGTGCATTTCTTCTTTTCCAATAGTGCTATGGTGTTCTTGGGGTATATTTCTAAAAGTGGTAGAGCTGGGTCAAAAGGCAGTTTGATTTTCAATTTTTTGAGTAATTTCCATATTGTTTTCCACAGAGACTGCACCAGTCTACATTCCCACCAGCAGTGCAGGAGGGTTCCCTTTTCTCCACATCCTCGCTAGCACTTATTCTGTGTTGTTTTGTTGATGAGCGCCATTCTGACTGGTGTGAGGTGATATCTCATTGTGGTTTTAATTTGCATTTCTCTAATGATTAGTGATGTTGAGCATTTTTTCATATGCCTATTGGCCATCTGTATGTCCTCTTTGGAGAAGTGTCTATTCATTTCTTTTGCTCATTTTTGGATTGGATTGGATTGTCTTCCTGGTATTGAGTTTTACAAGTTCTTTATAAATTTTGGTTATTTACCCCTTATCAGATGTATTGTCAAATATATTCTCGCATTATGTAGTTTGTCTTTTTATACTGTTCTTATTGTCTTTAGCTGTGTAAAAGCTTTTTAGTTTGATATAGTCCCATTTGTTTATCCTGTCTTTTATTTCACTTGCACATAAAGATAAATAGGCAAATATATTGCTGTGAGAGATGTCAGAGAGCTTACTGCCTATGTTTTCTTCTAAGATGCTTATAGACTTATGGCTTACATTGAAGTCGTTTATCCATTTTGAGCTTATTTTTGTGAATGGTGTAAGTTGGTGGTCTAGTTTCAGTTTTTTGCAGGTAGCTGTCCAATCTTCCCAACACCATTTATTAAAGAGGCTGTCTTTACTCCATTGTATGCCCTTATCTCCTTTGTCAAATATCAGTTGTCCATAGAGCTGTGGGTTTATTTCTGTGTTCTCTGTTCTGTTCCATTGATCTATATGCCTGTTCTTATGCCAGTACCAGGCTGTTTTGAGTACAATGGCCTTGTAGTATAACTTCATATCAGGAAGTGTGATACCTCCCACTTTATTCTTCCCTTTCAAGATTGTTGAGGCTATTCGTGTTCTCTTTTGGTTCCATATAAATTTTTGGAATATGTGTTCTATATCTTTGAAGTAAGTCTTTGGTATTTTAATCGGAATTGCACTGAATTTATAAATTGATTTGGGTAATATAGATATTTTAATAATGTTTATTCTTTCTAACCATGAACACGGTATATGCTTCCACTTGTTTGTATCTTCTCTGGTTTCTTTTATCAATGTTTTATAATTTTCTGAGTACAAGTCTTTAATCTCCCTGGTTCAATTTATTCCTAGGTACTTTATTTTTTTGGTTGCAATAGTGAAGGGAATTGCTTCCTTAATTTCTCTTTCTGACAGTTCATTGTTAATGTATAAAAATGCCTCTGATTTCTGAGTATTAATTTTATATCCTGCCACCTTACTGAATTTATTTATCAGGTTCAGTAGTTTTTTGACTGTGCCTTTAAGATTTTCTATATACAATATCATATCATCTGCAAATAATGATAGTTTTATTTCTTCTTTTCCAATTTGGATGCCTTTTATTTCTTTTTCTTGTTTGATTGCTGTGGCTAGGACTTCCAGAACTAAATTGAATAAGAGTGGTGAAAGGGAGCACCCCTGCCTTCTTCCTGATCTTAAGGGGATTGCTTTTAATTTTTGCCCATTGAGTATGACGTTGGCTGTGGGTTTTTCATAGATGGCCTATATCATGTTGAGGTATATTCCTTGTATTCCCACTTTGCTGAGAGTTTTGATCATGAATGGGTGCTGAATTTTATCAAATGCTTTTTCTGCATCTATTGAAATTATCATGTAGTTTTTCTCCTTCCTTTTGTTTATGTGATGAATCACATTGATTCATTTGCGAATATTGTACCAGCCTTGACTTCCAAGAATATATCCCACTTGATCATGGTATATGATTTTTTTCATATATTGCTGGATCCAGTTTGCTAATATATATATATATATATATATTTGTATTTTTCTGACGCTAGAAACAGGGAGATACACTCAGACAGACACCCGCATGTGCCCGACCGGGATCCACCCAGCACGCCCAACAAGGGGTGACGCTCTGCCCCTCCAGGGCGTCGCTCTGCCGTGACCAGAGCCACTCTAGCACCTGGGGCAGAGGCCAAGGAGCCATCCCCAGCACCCGGGCCATCTTTTGCTCCAATGGAGCCTCGGCTGTGGGAGGGGAAGAGAGAGACAGAGAGGAATGAGAGGGGGAGGGGTGGAGAAGCAGATTGGCGCTTCTCCTGTGTGCCCTGGCCAGGAATTGAATCCAGGACTTCTGCACGCCAGTCCGACGCTCTACCACTGAGCCAACCGGCCAGGGCAATTTGCTAATATTTTGTTGAGGATTTTAGCATCTAAATTTATCAGGGAGCCCTGGCCTATTGGCTCAGCGGTAGAGCGTCGGCCTGGCGTGCGGGGGACCTGGGTTCGATTCTCGGCCAGGGCACATAGGAGAAGTGCCCATTTGCTTCTTCTCCACCCCACCCCCTCCTTCCTCTCTGTCTCTCTCTTCCCCTCCTGCAGCCAAGGCTCCATTGGAGCAAAGATGGCCCGGGCGCTGGGGATGGCTCCTTGTCCTCTGCCCCAGGCGCTGGAGTGGCTCTGGTCACGTCAGAGCGACACCCCTGAGGGGCAGAGCATCAACCCCTGGTGGGCAGAGCGTCGCCCCTGGTGGGTGTGCCAGGTGGATCTAGGTCGGGCGCATGCGGGAGTCTGTCTGACTGTCTCTCCCCGTTTCCAGCTTCAGAAAAATACAAAAAAAAAAAAAAAACCATAAATTTATCAGGGATATTGGCTTATAATTTTCTTTCTTTTTGTTGTCTTTGCCTGGTTTTGAAATCAGAATTACTCTCACCTCATAAAAGGAGCTTGGAAGTCTTTTTTCCTCTTGAATTTTTTGAAATAGCTTGAAAAGGATAGCAGTTAATTCTTCTTTGAATATTTGGTAGAATTCATTTGTGAAGCCATCAAGCCCCGGACTTTTCTATTTTGGAAGTTTATTGATAACTGTTTCGATCTCATTTGTTGTAATTGGTCTGTTTATATTTTCTGATTCTTCCAGATTAATTTTTGGAAGATTATATATTTTAAGGAATATCTCCATTTCATCTAGATTGTCTAGTTTTTTGGCATACAATTTTTCATAGTATCTTCTTACAATATTTTGTATTTCTGTTGTGTCAGTTGTTATTTCTCCACTCTCATTTTTAATTTTATTTATTTGAGTCCTCTCTCTTTTTTTCTTGGTGAGTCTGGTTAAAGGTTCATCATTCTTGTTTACCTTTTCAAAGAACCAGCTCCTGGTTTCATTGATCTGTATTGTTTCTTTGGCCTCTATGCCATTTATTTCTGCTCTGATCTTTATTATTCCCTTCCTTCTACTACCTCTTGGCTTTACTTGCTGTTCTTTTACTAGTTCTTTTAGATTCAGGGTCAAATTGTTTATTTGACCTTTTTCTAGCTTCTTAAGGTATGCCTGTAATGCTATGAACTTCCCTCTCAGGACTGCTTTTGCTGTGTCCCATAAATTTTGAGTTGATGTATGCTCATTATCATTCATTTCTAGAAATTTTTAAATTTCTTCTTTGATCTCACTGTTAACCCATTCGTTATTTAATAATATGCTATTTAGTTTCCAAGTATTTGAGTATTTTTCAGTTTTTCTGTTGTGATTGATTTCTACTTTCATGCCATTGTTATCAGAGAAAGTGCTCGATATGATTTCAATCTTCTTAAATTTGGGGAGACGGCTTTTGTGCCCTAACATCTGGTCTGTCCTAGAGAATGTACCATAAGCACTTGAAAAGAATATATATTCTGCTGCTTTAGGGTGAAAGGTTCTGAAGATATTTATTAAATCGAGTTGATCTAAGTATGTCCTTTAAGTCTGCTGTTTCTTTGTTAATTTTCTTTCTTGAGGATCTATCTAGTGATGTTAGTGGGGTATTGAAATCCCCTACTATTATAGTATTGCTGTTGATCTCACCCTTTAAATTCATCAAAGTCTGCTTTATATATTTAGGTGCTCCTATGTTAGGTGCTTAGATATTTATAATGGTTATATCTTCCTGTTGGTTTGCTTCCTTTATCATTATGTAGTGAACTTCTTTATCTCTTACTATAGCCTTTGTTTTAAAGTCCATTTTGTCTGATATAAGTATTGCTCCCCAGCTTTTTTTTCATTTCCATTTACATGAAATATTTTTTTCCATCCTTTTATCTTCAGTGTATGTGCATCTTTTGTTTTAAGGTGTGTTTCTTATAGACAGCATATGTCTATAAGATCGGATCATTTAATCCATTTACATTTAAGGTTATTATTGATATGTAGTTGTTTATTGCCATTTTATTCTTTAAAACTGTATTTCTCTTTTGATATATTCTTTTTCTCCTTTGATCTGTTTACAACAGGCCCCTTAGCATTTCTTGCAGCATTGGTTTGGTTGTAGTGAATTCCTTGCATTTTTTTTGTCTGGAAAGCTTTTTATTTCTCCTCAATTTTAATTGATAGCCTTGCTGGATAAAGTAGTCTTGGTTGTAGGCTCTTGTTCTGCATTACTTTGAATATTTCTTGCTATTCCCTTCTGGCTTTAAGTGTTTCTGTTTGAAGCCTGAAGTCATCCTTATGGGGGCTCCTTTGTAGGTGATAGTCTCTTTTTTGTCTAGCAGCTTTTAATATTTTCTTTTTATCACTTACCTTTGGTATTTTAATTATGATGTGTCTTGGTGTAGATTCTCTTTAATGGAGTTCTCTGTACTTCTTGAACTTGTGAGATGTTTTTCTTAATTGAGGGAAGTTTTCAGCTATGATATGTTTGAACAAACTCTCTATCCCTTGTTCTTTTTCTTCTTCTTCAGAAATGAATGTTATTTCTCTTCATATTGTCTCAGAGCTCTCTTAGAGTTTCCTCAGACTTTTTAAATCTCTTTTCTTTTTTCTGCTCTGCTTCCATGCCTTGATTTATCTTGTCCTCTAACTCACTGATTTGATTCTCAGCTTCATCCATCCTGCTTTTAATTCCTTCCATTGTGTTCTTCATTTTTGATATTGTATTTGTCATTTCTGACTGATTCTTTTTTATTATTTCAATGTCCTTTTTTATATTTGCTATTTCTTTATTTAGGTGTTCATAATGACCATCCATTGTTGTTCTAATATCTTTGAGCATCCTAACAATCATTATTTTAATCTCTGCATCTGGTAATTTGGTTATATCTGACTCATTCAGGTCCTTTTCTGGGGATGTCTCTTGATTTATTTGTGTTGCATTTTTCTGCCTTCTCATTTTTTTGTGTAAAGGAATGTTTTGACCACTGGAGTCCACTAGGTGTGGTCTGTCTGCAGGCCTGTCACCCCCTCTGCTGTTGCTGACTAGGGCGTCCGGGTATGGGCGTTGTTGGTGCCTGCTCACTGGGGCTGTTGCTGTGGTTTCCGCCTCTCCTTCATGGGAGTGGCTGTGATCACGTGCTCATGTGTACAAGCCTCGGTGGCCTTGGCCTTCACCCTGCCCCCATGGGAGGCTTTATATTTGGCCCTGAGGGCAGGGGTGAGCATCTTTGCTTAGCAATAGGTCTCTGCCTGATTCTTGGCTGTCGCCCTGCCTCTGCAGGAGGAACCCTCTCATAGGACGTCTGCAAGCTTTGGCTCCATAGGCTGGGCAGGACTGCATGCCCACACTCAGTAGTGGGACTCCGCCTCTTCTGGGCCACAAGCTTTGGTTCCTGCACACTTGCTCAAGGGCAGGTCTCCTCTCCTTCCAGAGCTCCTGCCCTTACCCCACAGGCTGGATTGCAGGCTGCCCGCTGCTGTGTTTGACCACTTTTTGCGCATCCCCTCCACCCCAGCCTGGCAAGACTGAGTTCAAACCTGGGCCTCAATGGTGGACAGCTGGCTTCTGCCCTTGCCAACAGAACCGTGCTTCTGCGTCCCACCACCACCCGCCCTCGAGCAAGCCCTCAGCCGTGTGGGTGGGGGCGCTGCAGCTCAGACTCTAACACTCACTACTGTAGACCCGAAAGCTCCCTCCTCCTAAGCGACTCTGCTCTGAGTGCCGCAGGAGAGCTTGTTTGGCTGGTGTCCTGCTTCCCTTTGCTGGTATTGCTGTTTCCAGGAGAAATATTCCCTTCAGATTTGGGGAGAGACTCATCCCAGGGGTTCAGGTGGCTGTTTCTCAAAATGTTTCTCCCTGTGCCTCCTAGATTACACTCTCTTCCTGCTGCTCTGGTCCTCTCCTCTCTCCCTGTCCCCTGGAGCCCCGGGTGAGTGGTTGTGAAAGAGGTTTTCTGCATGGTCCCTTTGAGAAGAATCCTAGGTCTGAGAAATCAGTCTCTTTCTCACAAACAGTATCCTGTCTTGTTTCCAGCTAAATACTGTCCATATGCCTCTTTTAGGCTCTGGGGCTGCAGGCTGGGGCTTTGTTCCTGGGGCTCAGGACCCTCCCCTCTCTGCTAAACTCACTTTCTGCCACGCGAGTCCTGGCTGCCATTTGCTCCGGGGAGCTGCGCAGCCCTCACGCATTTCCGCTTTTCCTACCAGTCTCCGTGTGGCTTCTTCAGTGTTCCTTGTTTGAACAGTCCTCTTAGTTTAGTCCAAAGTTGGTTTTTCCAGATGATGGTTCTTAAAATTAGTTTGTAATCTACTTTGGTTCTGGGAGGTGGAAATTGGTACGTCCGCCTACTCCATCGCCATCTTGTCTTCCATGTTATATTTTATAATTTAGGGTTTCATATATGAATTTACAGCAATTGCTTAGTATATAAAGTATATACACAGTGACAAAACAAGCTCCTTGTGATGGAAATGTAACTTATCATGATTTATTATTTGGAGACAACAATAATAAAATATGAAAACATCTCATCAAATTTAGTTTTTGATGCATCTATTTTATTATAAAAATACTTTTTAGAATTTTTTCCAATATGCTTTCATAGCCATAAGCTTGATTTTAATAGAGACACAAATTGTTTCATTTGCGGTTTGGAAGTTCACATTTAAAAAAGTGCTGATACAACCATTACCAGGCTATTCAAATCTTTCCTAAGTCAAATAATCATAAATTGAAATGAACGTTTTACCCTAAATAAGTATGCTCATGCCTCAAAGGGCTATCCTCTAAGTACTTTTTATCTGTCACATAGGATCTTTGTACTCACCAAATGCATGTATAAATTCACATATAAGGGTCCTAAAGAATCTACAATTTATAACCCTAGTGTACATTATTATCTCATTAGCTATGCAAAGTGCTTTAGCACATTATGCATTTCATATAAAACCAGAATTTTGAAAGTTCTTCTATATAATACATTTGGTGATTTTTTTAAATCTGTAATTTAGATAACATATAATTTACAAAGCATAATGAATGCTTAATCCCTGCCATGTATGGCTAGTCAGAGGTTTTGATAGTCATGCTGTGTTTCCCACATATTTTTCAGGAGATCATAATTTATGTTAATTGTAGGGTATCACCTATCTAACCTTGAAACATTAATGACTTGGATTGGAGAACTCTAGTTAAAAGCCTGAGTGAATGTCTCTTGGAGGCAAACACCAGGAAATTGTGTGATTGAGTCACCTTTGTGGAGACACAAAGAGACACATGTGAACGGGCTTTTGAAAATTAGCGGTTCTAGATTGCTCTTCATTTGTGCTTATTAATTAGCAAAAGAAAAAAATGTTCTGGCCAAATTAACCCTTTCTCCATGTCAGCAAAATGGCTATTAGTCATTCTTTAACACCTGTTCTCCTTCCCTTGTAATCCTGTTACCTCTGTTCTGCTTCTGATCAATAATAGCTGAGGGAGAAGGAAATTCAAGAGGTCTTCTTTGCTTCCCTTGGCAGGTCTCCCCCTCTTCCTCTTGACATAAGTTTGTGTCCTGAGTAGGTTTCTTCCATGTGACACTGGTAGTTTCCAGCAGGCTGCAGTACTACAGTTAATGACTCATTTTCCTAACAATAAGTATCATTTTATATCAAACAAAATAATTCCTAAATAGGCCAGATGCTTACTAAGTAACATAGTAATAGAAATATACACTTAAATTAGTTCAAGGTTTCTACTCCTATCCCTGGCAATAAGAAATCCTCAATACAAACACAAAGTAAAATTTATTAAAAATTAGATATGATATAAACAGAAGTGTTATCATCCTTGATTGGTATTTATGAACATTTTAGTAAGAGTATGTTACATTTAGTATTTTGATCATTTTATTACTATTAAATTTTCTATGGTGTTATGTTTATTATAAAAACCATAAAATAGAATTTATAAAGAAAGCTGAGAAAATGTCAACCTCAAATTCTATGTCAACATGAGAGTAAATTAACTTAAGTGCACTTTTATTACTTGCCAAGAAAAAAGGTTAGAAAAGATGTCTATAGATATTCAAAATATCCCTTGCAGACAATGCTTTTACTATTAACATTATCACTGTTTCCAATATCACTAAGAAATTTAAGTCTTTAAAGGCCCCAGAACTTATTCCAACAGAAGGCATAACTTTATCACTTCTCTGCTGGCCTGATGGATACCACATCCTTTAGGAAGACATCCAGGCCCTGGCCGGTTGGCTCAGCGGTAGAGCGTCGGCCTAGCGTGCGGAGGACCCGGGTTCGATTCCCGGCCAGGGCACACAGGAGAAGCGCCCATTTGCTTCTCCACCCCTCCGCTGCGCTTTCCTCTCTGTCTCTCTCTTCCCCTCCCGCAGCCAAGGCTCCATTGGAGCAAAGATGGCCCGGGCGCTGGGGATGGCTTTGTGGCCTATACCTCAGGCGCTAGAGTGGCTCTGGTCGCAACATGGCGACGCCCAGGATGGGCAGAGCATCGCCCCCTGGTGGGCAGAGCGTCGCCCCTGGTGGGCGTGCCGGGTGGATCCCGGTCGGGCGCATGCGGGAGTCTGTCTGACTGTCTCTCCCTGTTTCCAAGCTTCAGAAAAATGAAAAAAGAAAAAAAAAAAAAAAAAAAAGGAAGACATCCAGTGACTATGGATGATGATTTTTAATTACAATAAATTTTTTTCTCACTGAATCATAGCACAGAAAAAAAAATATGTACAGTGCATGAAAACTATGAAAATATATTTCCTGCAATAAGTCAGTATACTTTATTTTATTGATTAATTTATTTATTTTTGACAGAGAGAGAGAGAGAGAGAGAGTCAGAGAGAGGGACAGATAGGGACAGACAGGAAGAGAGATGACAAGCATCAATTCTTTGTTGCAGCTCTTTAGTCTCCTTAGTTGTTCATTGATTGCTTTCTCATATGTGCCTTTACCAGGGTGCTCCAGCAGAGCGAGGGACCCCTTGCTTAAGCCATCAACCCTGTGCTCAAGCTGGTGAGCCTGCACTCAAACCGGATGAACCTGTGCTCAAGCCGGCAACCTCGGGGTTTCAAACCTGGGTCCTCCACATTCCAGTCCAATGCTCCATCCACTGAGTCACTACTGGTCATGTAGTCAGTATATTTTAAATTGAATTTTATTGGGGTGACACTGGTATTTTTAGTATATATTAGATTTTTTTATATAAATTTAAAAATTCTGTCTTTATATTTTAACCTAAGATCTTCATACATATGATTTAACTTATAAATTACTTGCAAAGATGTAAAAACTGACACAATATGATTTATTCTAGATTTTTTAAAAACAGAGTTATTAAGTCCTGAGTAGTATGAGGTAACTGAGAAGAACAAATGTTTATTGAAAATATGCTTATTTTTCATATTAAATGAATGTTTCCCTTCAAATATTTTCAGCAAATAAATATAAATGTTTTACATTAATACTGTACCTAGCCAGATAACATTGTCCTTTATAGAAATTCAAGGTTTAAATTAAGAAGAAATGTTTTTCCATATCCAGTAACTTTGTTAACCTAGCACTTTATTATATTGATGTACAATCAGAATCACTAATTATTTTTTCCTTATTAACACTTTACAGTCCTCTAAAGAATTGTTGATTCAAGGCATTTTAGTAAAATAAAGCTTGAGGCACTTGTGCTTTAATATTTTATTTTGGAAATTTTATTTGGACATATTTATGCCTTTATAGCATAACTATGAAACTTTAATTTTCCATGATAGTGTCAGGAAATATATATATATATATATATATATTCTTTTATAAGCTGGTATCTGGTGGTATATTCTACATGTTAAAATCTGCCATGCTACTAAAATTATTAAGTTAAAAGATAATGGGTGAATATAATTACTCTAAATTTTTTTCTCAAAATTTTGTATTTCTAAAAATAATTTGTATACTCTTGAAACAATTTAGAATAATTATGTTAGATTTTATATAATGAGTAAACAATGGTTCTAAAACATTTAGCTGCAAATTTCTTTAATAAAAATAAAGATAGAATATAATTTTACATAAAAGCATTGTTTTTTAATGCCATGAATGGGTGTATGTTTAAGCATACGTTCTGGTAGTTAGTAACCACAAGACTGGGTAATTCAAATCTTAAGACTTAGATTCTTTATTTGCAAATGATGCAAATTTGATTACCTTATAGAGGGCTGTGAATATTAAATGAGATAATGTTTGTGTAGTCTATAGCATGTATTACTTAGAAAGTAACAGCAATAATCACAAATGAAATAGGTGAGCATCTCTAGTGAAACACAGGCTGAAGTTAAGTCCTGCTTTCCTAGGTTGGCCCGCGTTCTCTTCTGGGCACAATTGATGGTTCAGAAGATGAACTTCAAATTCTTTCTTCTCCACATTCTTACATTAAATTGAGGTTTTTAACTATGATCTAGAAAACAGTGGGTCAGATAGATGACAAGCAGTTTGCTTATTATATGCTCTATTCTTCCCTACTGTCTCATTGAGACATAGAATCAGGATCATTTCCTGCTTACAGGGGTTTACACATTAGAGTAATTTGGAGCTAACATTCAAAATAACTTGCTTCACACATAATGGCTGGTAATAGTGGGCAGAATTTTAACTCTAATTCCTAGTAAGTACTGAGGCATGACATTTGCAATTGACTGGATTTCATGGGGTGTTGGAAAGTACAGAATTGTTTGCTGCCATTTTGCAATCTAGGGGGCATCCAAATGTTAAGAGAGCAAGAAGAGCACTGGTTTGGGACAGAGATCAGTCCCTGTGCCTTATTATCTGAATATATTCCTTCCTATTATATTTACATATTTCTAATTTATTGATTTTATAGAGAGAAGAAGAGGAGGAGGGAGGGGGAGAGGAGAGAGAGAAAGAGAGAAAGAGAGAGAGAGAGAGATCAATTTGTTGTTTCTTTCACTTATTTATGCATTTATTGGTTGCTTCTGTTGTGTGCCCTGACTAAGGATCAAAGGGGTTAAACCCACAACCTTGGTGTATTGGATGATACTTTATCCAACTGACCTATTCAGCCAGGGCCCCTTTCTATTATCTTATAAGACTCTCAACCAGAATTATTTCCAGGGTTAATGGTCCCACATATTGAATCATGGGGAAGGATTTTTATGCTAACCTTGGCATTACACTAGGCAAATTCAAAATATTGTGCCTAGTATAATAGATAAGGGTTGTAGGCCAGAAATTTAGGCTGTGGTCTGCTGGAAAGTTCTTCAGGACACAGTTTGCATCTGTGGTCTACAGATTAGCCAGGAAGCTCTTCTTCTGGAGTGACAGGAACAACTGAGCCATGTGCTTCTCATTTTTCATAAAAGCTAATCTGGACTTAATCACACTGTTCCACAGCAATATATGCTACTACCAGACCAGGATCCTCAAAACTTTTATCTAATTATGACACCAGGCTCAAAGCCCTGAAATTTGTAATCTACGTACTTCTAGATGCAACTATTTTGATGCCTTCTTTTGCTCCAAAGATCTATGAAAATGACTCATCTTTCCCCTAGGTTCCATCAGATAATTGAGAGAAAAACTATACAAGTGCTTTCATATTGGGGGGAAAACAGAAGAATATTTTATTCACTGGTCCATGACAATTCAGAAATCCAGTTAGACCAATGTTGCTTGGTCTACCCAATTTAGAAAAAGAATGCTTTTTAATTAGGACCTGGTCTGTCCTCTGGAAAGCACTCCCCCATCCATCATTTTCCTAGGCTTCCCAGATCCAACCATTGTATATTCTGTCATTTCCACTCCCCTTGGCCACTTATGAATATGCTATTGGGAAACTTCTGAGAATTATTTCTAGTTTAGTTCCTACTAGGTAGGGTCTAAGAAATCTTTTCCCCTTTTGAACTGCCTCAATTTCTTTTCAGCCGTGTAGACAGTACTTTTGTTAGAATAATTATTTTAAAAACTTGTGGTTTACAATGAATTTTGTTGTATTAATTCTATTCCCAAAGCTATACCTATAATTCTCTCTGCTGTGATTGGGCATGTCAGCCTGTTGTGGAAGACCTTTAAGACTACAGGAAATATCTTTTTTTTCCCTAGTTGAAACATTCTAATAGACACTATCTGCATACTTTCAGACAGTTATTTTATTATTTTTCAATTATAGTTTACATTTAGTACTATTTTATTAGTGTCAGGTGTAAAGCACAGTGGATAGACATTCATATAGGTATAAAGTATCCTCTCCAATAATTCAAGGGCCAACTGGGCATCATAGTTATTATAATATTGTTTTCCATCTGAGATTCTATAACATTTTACCTAATGACATATATAATTTATGCTCATTATTGTTGATATTAAGGCATGACAACTTTGCATAATTTTTTGTTCTATGTGACGTTTTGTTTTGTTTCACAAAATTAGGGGATCAGTAAATGTGCAGCCTTTTGTACAGTGCATTTTCACCAATGAAACAAAAGTTGGTTTTTCATCTCATTTGCATAATTGAACAACTTTCTTTGACTTGTTGTTTGCTTTTCTGATGTTCTTGTTTAATAAAAAAAATCAAATGCTTCTTTTTTTATCGCTTCATATTTATTTTGAAATATCTCCTAATTTTTGTGAGAAGTATATATTCTCTATGCTTTATTTATATCCCCATGCCTATTTTGTAACTACTGTCACCTTATTTCATCTTGTCCACCAACACTCCTCCCTTCTGGCCTCTCATAGTTTATTCTCTGTAAGTTTATTTCAATTTTGTTTGTTTGTTTGTTTGTTTGTTTTTTCTTTTTCATTTTTTTTTCTGAAGCTGGAAACAGGGAGAGACAGTCAGACAGACTCCCGCATGCGCCCGACCGGGATCCACCCGGCACGCCCACCATGGGGCGATGCTCTGCCCACCAGGGGGCAATGCTCTGCCCATCCTGGGCGTCGCCATGTTGCGACCAGAGCCACTCTAGCGCCTGAGGCAGAGGCCACAGAGCCATCCCCAGCGCCCAGGCCATCCTTGCTCCAATGGAGCCTTGGCTGCGGGAGGGGAAGAGAGAGACAGAGAGGAAAGTGCGGCAGAGGGGTGGAGAAGCAAATGGGCGCTTCTCCTGTGTGCCCTGGCCGGGAATCGAACCCGGGTCCTCCGCACGCTAGGCCGACGCTCTACCGCTGAGCCAACCGGCCAGGGCCTTGTTTGTTTGTTTTGTTCTTTAGATTCCACATATAAATGATATCATATAGCATTTATCTTTTTCTGTATGGTTTATTTTACTTGGCATAATACCCTCTATGTCCATCCATGCTGTTGCAAATGGTCAGATTTCATTCTTTTTTATGGCCAAATAATATTCCATACCTTAGACTTTCATCATTGTCCCAGATCTTGTTTATTTTGAGAATATTTTTTTCAATTGGGAAAACTAGATATAAAAAACAGTTTTGTTTTCTAATCCAGCTTCAGCTCAGTTAGGGAGCACAGTATTTTGGGAGTAGGTAGGGAGCTGGGGTTTGGTTAGCTGTGAACTAGAGCAAAGGAGAAACTGCCCATGAGTATCTCATGCTCCAGCAGGCCAACTCTGGTCTTGTTTACATGGCAATGTCATGGCTTAATAATGAAATAGAGGCCCAGGCTATTTGCTTAGTGGATAGAGCATTGGCCTGGTGTTTGGACATTCTGGGTTTGACCCTGGTCAGGACACACAGGAGAAGTGACCCCTCGCTTTCCTTTTTCTCCCTCTTCTGCTCCCACAGCCAGTGACTCAATTGGTTTCAGCACTGGCCTCAAGCATTGAGGGAAGCTTGGTTATTTAAGCATTAGAGCCCTAGATGGGAGTTGTTGGGTGGATCCTAGTCTGGTTGCATGGGAGAGTCTGTCTCTCTATGACCCCCCAATGAAAAATAAAATAGAAAGGAGAAAGACCTCAGAACTGGTGCATGATAACTTCCACAACATTCCATTGGCTAGCTGTGATTGAAGGATAAATAGATGCTATGTCTTTATGAAAGGAGAAATGAGTGACAAACATTTTTGCAATCTACCATAAGAATGAAAACATGAATAAATGGTTGGATTTAATGTAGTATCAGGCAATCCAAAATTGATTTTTACCATTTTCAGTTCTTTGTAAGCATCCTTTATGGTATAGAAATTAGAAATAAACAGCAGTTGGACAAAGAAATGTCTATGTTCCTAATATCTGTTAACATCTCTTTCTACTGTCTCATTTAGTCTGCAAATCAGAATCCTTTCCTTGGGACAAGGATCATAGAGCAGAGATTATATACTATGCTGGGCATTAGAAATTTTAAATAAAAAATAGGATACGCACTATAATATTTAATAAAATAAACCATAAAGATAAACTAATCATTGTGACTTTTAGATTACTGGAATCAAAGAGAAGTTTTCAGAGAAGAAACAAACATCTCCAACAAAGAATCATAACTAGAACAGCTTCAAAGCTTTTAATTACTACAGTAGAAACTAGAAAACAGTGGGTCAATGTCTTTAAGATTTTGAAGGAAAATGTTTATAACCTAGAAATCTACCATTGTACAAACTACCAACCAAATGCAAGGACAAGAACTTTAATTTTCTTCTGATAATACACTTGCTTAGAAATTTATTCAAGAACATAATCTAACAAGTGAGATTAAGAGGAAGGAAGGGAGGAAGGAAGGAAGGAAGGGAGAGAGGAAGAAAGGAAGGAATGAAGGAAGGAAGGAAGGAAGGAAGGAAGGAAGGAAGGAAGGAAGGAAGGAAGGAAGGAAGGAATTATATATTTGAAAAGGAGACCCACACTGAAAAGAAAAATAAATCCCTTGATGATGGTAAAGGGCATCCAGGATTCCTGCTGCATACCAGATGCATAAAGGTAAAGTAGCTCAGTTAGGAACAGGGTAAGTCATTTGTAGACAAAGAGAGTAAAGAACTCAATATCCATCAACCTATTGAAAGTCAATGGAGTTATCACTCTCATGCAAGATAATGTATAACTGAAATTGAACCATAGGACAGTAAACAGGTATTTTCCTTACCTGATGGTTAAGCTAAGGCCTAGTGTCTTTTGGTAATCAACATCTATGCAAGAAACTTCTATGGTCTCTAGTCTACAGTGCAGAAAAGAACACAAGTGTGCCAAATAAAAAGAATTAGCTTGGTTTGTAGGATACTTAATACCCAGAAAAGTCCACTTACTTCTGGATAGGAGAATTGTATGATGGGTATTAAACCAAAACTTAATTACTGCTGTTTACTTATTTATTTATTTCAGATTTTGGACTGCATGCATATATTTTCTATTCATAATATAAATAGAACAAATATATTTGATAAGACAGAAATGACTAAAGAAGTTAATTATATTTTGCTATGAAGTGTCTTCAAGAAACATTTTTAAGAGATAAAAGAAAGGTGTAGAAGATTATATATAGTTAACCACTGTTTTGTTCACAAAAATACACATTCACACACACACACACACATATATGTCTTAAGACAAGCATGTATTTATACATATACACATACAAATATATGTATTTATATATACACATACATGTATATTTATTATTCCTTTAAGATGCTTAAAATGATTTTTTTTTAAAAACTGGTAGGATCAGTTACCTCCGCAGAAGAGAGTGTGTACACATGAACTGAAGATGGAAACAGCACACTTATCAATATAAAACTTTGCATTCCCTTTGCTTTTGTACCACATATCTATATTACTAACTCAAAAATTAATAAAATATAATCATAAATAACTTTCACTAATATGATTACATTATATAAAATTTACTGTTCTACAATAGAAAACAGATGGTCACTTTTACCTGAGTCCTTGCTCTGTTCTGCAGTTTGTCCCACTGCTTAACTTCAGTTAAATGACATGACTACCTATGGGTCTCAGATTTTTTCATCTATAACATTTTATTTAATAACATGTATAATTTATGCTCATTATTGTTGATATTAAGCTTGACAACTTTGTATAATTTTTTGTTCTATGTGCCAGCATTTTGTTTTGTTTCACTATTCAGTAGATAAGGGAGCACCTAGAACAGTCTCTGACATTGGACCCCAAACAGAGGTTTGTAGAATGAATGACTGAATGGAAATCATTTTGAACAAACTGCCAGGAGTCTGCCATTTTCGCCAGAGTTCAATGCTAGTTAAGCTGTTAATATGCAATTGTGTTCTTGTTGGAACTGCAGCATATATCAAAGTGCTTACCCTATTTGAGTGGTCTGAGAAGTAAGATTCTCATTCAGACAGAAATGTTCATTGTGTGCCTCATCTCCTCTTCCTCATTGGTGCAGCAATGCATGTTTAGTCCCAAACTAATTTGTGATTATGTGCCAGACTTCAATAGTCCAATTAGCATCCTTATCTCCACAGTATTAGAAAACAAGTTGCCTCATATTGTTACAATTTACAACTTAAAATTTTTAGATTCTGTAGAGAAAACCTACATCAATTTGTCAAAAGAAAATCTGATTTGTTTGAATTTGAAATCATTCTTTTCTACATTTATAATAGATGTCTTTTTCCAATTCAATCTGAAAAACATATATTCCCACCAGAATTTGACTGTGTGAAGATTGGAATAACATCAAAAACCTATTTTTACCTGAATAATGAATAAAAAATATTTTGCAAGAAATATATCAAAAAATGAATTAAATGATCATCTGCTCTGTGACTGCTTTTCCATGGGTGACATATGTGCTAATGATTATTTTTCATTTCATAGGATACATAACTTTGCACAAAGTTCTGAAAGCTACATTAAAAAGTTATGGGTCGAGGGAAAAATAACCTAAAATTGAACAATATAATTAATTCTATGGTTGGAAAAATTTTGTATATTTGATCTTAAATCATTTCAGGATTTCTAGATATTTTAGTAGCAAAAAATACATATAATAAATTTTCCCCAGCTAAACTAAAATAGAGGAAATAAAAATGTATATGTATATTCATTCATTTATTCAACAGTGATTTACAGTTAGATACAGGCACTATATTTAGTGTTTAGAATCCTAAAATATGAATTATACATTAATATTTTTGAGTCTTGATGGCTTCATGTTTACACACCTAAGTGAATACAAGCAATGGTTTTAACTTTAAACTTATTTTTAACCATGCAAATCTAAATTGCATATTTGAGACAGTTTAAGCAAATCTCACTCATGGGGAAAATTCTTGAGTGACACTGTAGTACATTATTCCTATGTAGTTTAATACAATTTAAGTTTATTCCCTAATCCACCTATTCTCCAGCAGGTCATTCATTAAATTCTTAATTCCATACATATTTCTTAAGTCCTACTATGTGCTAAGAATGCTCTAGGCATTGGAGATAGAGCAGTGAACAAACTCAGACCCAAGTCACTATAACTGTATAATCTAGTCTGCTAAGAAGCTGCAAAGCACAGAATCAATAAAGGAATTAAATTGAAAATGCAGGGCTTCCCTGGCTGGGTCAGCTCACTCACTGTCCAGCACTACGGGGAAAATAAATGACTGGACAATGTGCTTTGCCAATATGGGCTATTAGTAAACTGGAATCTTGGATTAAGACATTGCTATGATTATTAAACCAAAATTCTTCTCACTTTACCTCCTTGCTACATTACTCATTCCCCAACTCTCAAGATTATAATTTATTGCCCTTAACATAGAAAAATATTTTGAACCCAGAACTTTGTTTCTGCATAAGTCCTAACCCAATTATATATCCTATACTTAATTTATGTGAGGTTCTGCCTTCTTTTCTGCCCTGTATATATCTCTAGAATAATATCCTTTTCTTCAGCTAAACTGAAAGTCTCAATCAAATAATGTAACCAATCTACTCAAATACCTTATTTGTTTTATGAGTTTTTCCCTTAGAGATTAGTACCACAATATCTGTGATACAGGATAAGTTTAAAATACCCTCTCCTCAGAGAATTGACATATTTTTCTTAACAGTATTAAACCAGTAAGAAATGAAATCATTTTGTTATGAGAAAAAATTTACTCTAGTCTAGTAGTTCAAAATCAATTCAGATTATGTTGATTATTTTGTGTGTGATCTGGAGATATCAGAATATTTCCTGATGGTTATGTATATCACAATCATAAAACCACCATATCTAAGTTGAGTTCCAGTCATCAGCAAGAGGAAGCAATTTAGTGAAATAGAAGGTGCTTTTTGGCTACCCTGAGCTCAGCTGAGTTATTCTCATCTGACACTCAGTTCCAGTGATGAGGCTTACACTCTAAGGAATTTGGAGATTTATTAGTTTAGAAATTAACTCTCTTCTTGGTTGCTATAAAATGGCTGAAGATTCCTTTATTTCAGAAATAATAGGTTCTAATTTTTATATTTAGGCACTAGAAATAGAGTATTTTATCAAGTGCTCTCCATTCTAATGGAACTTGGTAGCATTGACTGTATTGAGGGCTAAACATTCCACTCATAAATATTAATGGTAATTTTGGATTTATATGAACTTTAAGAAAATTTATCATGAGTTTATTTCTAATGTACATTTGAAGGATTTGTGAGACCTGTGACTTGTATATAACTTCAGAGCTTAATTTTTATATGTAGTGTAGATAAATGTTTGGCTTAGTATTTTTCTAAGATTTAATCAAACTTTCAAAAATAATTAAAAAGAATGCTTTTGATTGCAAAGTTGTATCTCTGGAGATCTGGTGTGATGAAGAGATCTAAAGATGAGCAAGTAATTAGACATTATGATTCCAGTTGGGGACAGAGATGGCAGCTGGAACTTGGTAAAATGAATCTGCTTTCTCAAATCTGGTCTTGCCAGGGATATTTTCTCCCTTTGGCATAAGAAGAAGCAATGCCGTTATCGTCTCCTGTACAAGACACCAAATTACTTGCATTGGTCTTCTTGCTGTCACTATAGCTGGCTCTTACTTATCTTAGGACAAATTTTTTCACTTGGGCTCTGGATCCAATTCACTCTTACCCTCTTAAAAGCATTCATTGCTTTTGTGATAATATTCTCCTCTATGATTTTTTCTTTCTTTCTCAAGAACCCCATTCATCTTAACAGAATTAAACCAGTAAGCCTGGGCATTATTCTAGAGATATAAAAAGACTTATTCTACTAGTAGTAGCATATAAATAACCAGTAGTATGTTCCATCCTAAAAATAAATGAGATCTCCTCTGGCCCAGTGTTCTGAATAAAGTACATGCCAGTCAATATTAAAAAAAGTTTTCTAGGTGTTTGGGTAGGGAAGAAGCCTAGCTTATAGCATTTTTCAAAGGCTATGGTATAGATACTCTTACCCTGACTGATTTCAAGTTATCAGCAGAATGCAAGAACCATATAGTGTATATGCTGTCCACAAGAAACCCACCTCAGAATGAAAGATACACACAGAATAAAAAGTAAAGGGATGGAAAAAGACATTTAATGCAAATGGAAAGAAAGGAAAGCTGGAGTAGCAATGCTTCTATCTGAAAAAATAAACTTTAAAACTAAGAGACAAAGAAAGATCCCACATAATCATAAAGGAAGCAATTCGACAAGAGGATATAACTCTTGTAAACATTTACACAGCCAATGTAGGAGCACCTAATATGTGGAGCAGATCTACCTTTATCCAAATCCAGGTGTTGGCACTCAGAATAAGGATCAGTTCAAAAAATTCCCAAAATTATCTTCAGTGTAGTAGTACTAGTAGTAGTAATGAACATTTTCTATGTTTCAGGCATTGTGTTAAGTTCTTCTTGTGAATTCAATTTTCTATAAATACAATGAGATAAATACTATTATCACATTACAGAAAAAAGCACTAGGACATACAAAAGAGAGAGACACAATAAATAAAATTGGAAACAAAAGAGGAAACTTTATAACTGATAAGAGACAACAGTAAAAAATTTTATGACGACAAATTGAAAACCTAAAAAAAATGAATAAATGGATATATTTGGATATAAGGATAAATTCCTAAAAACATACAATCTACTAAGATGGAGTCATGAAGAAGTAAAAAATTTGAGCAGACTAATAACAAAAAGACTGAGTTAGTAATTTAAAACTTCCCAGGAAAGTTGAGGATCAGTTGTCTTCACTGGTGAATTCTACCAAATATTTAAAGAAGAATAAATACCAGTTCTTTTTACTTTTTTAAGAAACTCAGTTTATAAGGCCAGCATTAACCTGATACTGAAACAAGACAAGGACACCACAAGAAAATATAATTACAAGCCAATAATTCTGGAAAACATAGATGAAAAAAATCCTCAGCAAAATATTAGCAAACTGATTTAAAAAATACACTTAAAGGAGCATGTACGACAATCAAGTGGGATTTATTGCAGGGATAAAAGTATGGTTCACATACAAAAATCAATCAATATGATATACCACATTAACAAAATAAAGACTAAAATAATATGATCTTATCCATAATGCAGAAAAAGCATTGGACAAAATTCCACATACATTCATGATGAAAAACTCTCAACAAACTGGGTATAGTAAGAACATTTTCCGACATAATAATGTCCACACAGAATAAGCCCACAGTTAACTTCCTACTCTATGGCAAAAGGTAAAAGCTTTTACTTTAAGACCAGAAACAAGATAAGGATACCCACTATCATATCTCTTATTCAGATAGTACTGGAAATCATAGCCAGTGCAATGTGGCAAGAAAAAGAAACAAAAGAAATTAAAATTATAAAGTAAGAAGTAAACTGGTTTTCATTTTAAAATGACATATTATATAGAACCCTAACACACCATCAAAAAAACAAACAAAAAAACACTGAATTCAGTAATATGACAGAATATAAAATTATTTTTACACTAATAATTGACTATGAGAAAGATAATTTTTAAAACAATCCACTTTACAGTTGCATAAAAAAAAAACAACCCTAAAAGTAAATTTAGGCCCTGGCTGATTGGCTCAGTGGTAGAGCGTCTGCCTGGCATGCAGGACTCCTGGGTTTGATTCCTGGCCAGGGCACACAGGTGAGGCACCCATCTGCTTCTCCACTCCTCTCTCTCTCCTTCCTCTTTGTCTCTCTCTTCTCCGCCCGCAGCCAAGGCTCCATTGGAGCAAAGTTGGCCCGGGCGCTGAGAATGGCTCCATGGCCTCTGTCTCAGGCACTAGAGTGGCCCTGGTTGCAACAGATCAACGCCCCAGATGGGCAGATCATCACCCCCTGGTGGGCATGCCAGGTGGATCCAGGTCAGGCACATGCGGGAGTCTGACTGACTGCCTCCCCGTTTCCAACTTCAAAAAAATACAAAAAATAAAAATAAATAAAAAAGTAAATTTAACCAAAAAGTTGAAATATCTATATTGAAAACTATAAGACACTAGTGAAAAAAAATTAAAGACATAAATAAATGAAAACTTATTCCATGTACATGGATTAAAAGAGTTAATATTGTTAAAATGTCCATAATACTTGAAAAAAAAATCTACCAATTCAATCCAATTCTATAAAAATTCCAAAGGCATTTCTCACAAATAAAACCAACAATGCTAAAATTTGTATGGAACCATAAGACTCCAAGCATCCAAAGCAATCTTGAGAAAGAAAAACAATGCTGGAATTATCAGACTTCTGATTTCAAGCTATATTACAAAGCCATTATAATCAAAACAGTATGGCCTTGGCATAAAAACAAAAACAGATCAATGGAAGACAATAGAGAGCTCAAAAATAAACTTATGCATATATAATTATTAAGTTATGACAAATGAACCAGGGTATACAATAGGAAAAGAACAGTCTCTTTAATAAGTGGGAAACTAGCCACATATCTTGTACCAAACACAAGAATCAACTGAAAGTGTATTAAATAATTAAATATAAGATGTGAAACCATAAACCTACTAAAAGAAAACATAAGGGGTAATCTCTTTGACATTATCTTGGTAATGATTTTTAGATTTCACAACAAAAGCAATGACAACAAAAGTGAAAATCAGCAAGTGGGAATATATCCAACTTAAAAGCTGCTGCACAGCAAAAGAAACTATAAAAAAATTGAAAAGTCAATCTATGGAATGGGAGAATATATTTGTAATCCATATATATAATAAAGAGTGACCACACACACATACATAAACACACACACATACACAAAGGGGTGGGCTAAAGTAAGTTTACACTTGTGAGTGTGCAAAACACAGAATTTATTCTTGTATTATTATTTACTAAATATTGTATTATTCTTTTTATAAACTGACTATAAACCTACTTTCCCCCCACTCTGGTATACACTTCTACAACTCAATAGATAAAACCTGAACAAATCTAATTAAAAATGAGAAAAGAAACTGAATAGACATCTTTCCAAAGATAAGATACAAATAGCAAAGAAGTACATGCTCATCATAGCTGATCATCAGGGAAATGTAAATCAAAACCATGGGGTATCATTTTACATCTGCTGGAATGACTATCACAAAAAAAATAAAAACAAGTATTGGCAATGATGTAGAGAAAAAGGAATTCTTATGTATTTTTTGTGGGAATGTATATTGGTGCAGCCACTATAAAAATAATATGTAGGTTCCTCAAAAAATAAAAATAGAACTGCCTTATGATCCAGCAATTTCATTTTTCAAGAGTTTACCTGTGAGAAACAGAAGCACTATCCTGAAAAAATATTTTCACCCTCATGTTAATTGCAGCATTATTTATAATAACGAAGAAATGGAAACACCTTAAGTGTCCATCATTGGCAAGTAAGTGGATAAAGATAGTATTATGTTTTTATACACATAAACACACACACACACACACACACAAATATTATTTAGGCCTAAAAAGAAGGAGATTCTGCCATTTGCAACAAAATAGGTGGAGTTTGAGGGCATAATGCTTAGTGGAATAAGTTAGACAGAGAAGGACATACTGTATGATCTCACTTATATATGGAAAGAAACCATACACACTCAGAAACAGATACAGAGAACAGACTGGTGATTGCAGAGGTGAGGGCTAGGCATGGGCAAAATAGGTGAGGGGGTTCAAAAGATGCAAACTTCCAGTCATAAGATAAGTAAGTACTAGGGATGAAATGTACAGTATGGTGACTATTGTCGATAATACTGTAACTTGTTAAGAGAGTGGAACTTAAAAGTTTTTATTGCAAAGAAAAAAACATTTTTAACTACATGAAGTGATGGATGTTAACTAAACTTATTGTGGTAATCATTTTGCAAAATATACATACTATATTGAATAATTATGTTGTTTAACTAAAACTAATACAGTGGTATTTGTTCATTGGATCTCAACAAAAATTAAGGGAGAGTTAAATCATCTGTTTCTAAAAATTTGCCTAAGTTATATGTATATACTTCACGTATATATTTTTATTACAAAATATATAAATATGTAGAATGGAGATGATAGTTATGTTAAAGTAACAGACTTCTATTAGTAAACATTTATTAAAGAGCAGGTATAATTTTACTACCATTGACAAATGATCTTTTTTTAATTCATGATAATAGTTTTTCATCTTTTTTTCTTCATTCTTTCTTTTCTTACTTTCCTTTCAGTTTTTCTTCTTTCCTTCCTCCCTCCATTTTCCCATCCTCCTCTCCTCTCCTTCCTTTTTCTGTCCTTCCCTCTCTCCCTGTTGTGCTCCTTTCTTTTCTCCTTCCCTTCACTTCCCCTTCCTCTCACTTCTACCCTTCTGTCCCCTTCTTGGGTCAGAGTCTTCCCATTAAGTATTTCTTTGGTGCCACACACTGTTTCTGGCCATAAAGACTATGTGGTAAATAAGACTGTAGTCTCTATCCTTGTACACCTCCCAGGTTTGTGGTGAAGGATGGAAGTAAGCATTAGATAGTACTTAAAATACAGTTAGCAAATTATAAAAATAGAGGCAGATGTTTAGGAACTTGAAACAGAGGATCTGACCTAGACTAGGGTCCAGAAAGTTTTTTTTCTCTGGTCAAAATCATTTGATACAGAGATGTAATGAAATGCAGCTAAGTTAATTTTACTGATTCTGTCTGAGGTTAAATTTTCATAATAAATAATTTAATATGACTTTGAAATAGTCATTTATGCAGCACATTAGACTCACCTAGGATTATATTAAAGATGCATTTAAATTTTTATTTCTATTAAAAT
Source organism: Saccopteryx leptura (assembly GCF_036850995.1). NCBI lineage: Eukaryota > Metazoa > Chordata > Mammalia > Chiroptera > Emballonuridae > Saccopteryx > Saccopteryx leptura. The sequence continues at coordinate 139,891,480 of NC_089506.1, forward strand.
TAAGACTTTTTTTATACAAACAACACTAACTGCATCTTTTAGAGAGTATGATTATTTTATGTTCATTTTCCCTCTCTGCAAATGCACTTTAAAATATCAATGAAGAAATAATACTTGATTTATAAAATTCAGCTTTTACAAAAAGATTCTTTTGAGAAATACACTCTGTTTCTTAGCTCAAAAATATTTCAGAAGTTTGCTTGGAACATCAAAATCATTATAAATGCAATAATCCTCATTAGACTGTTGAGTGAGTCTTAGATACTATCATAATAGAAAACTGAAGGACAAGTGGTATTTCTAAGCACAGCAAGTCATATTTTTATTATATACTTAGCCTTTCTCTATGTAATCAATCCCTGGGACATTTAAATTGGTTGGTCCAGTTAAAATTAAATTGTTTAAGATGGATGTATTGAGAATATTATATTTTAGTTTGAGAAATTTGAGAAATGAAAGTAATCTCAAATTCAATTTTTTAGGAGAAAATTCGAGTGTGACTTAAACCTACTGCAAAGAGAACTAAAATATATTTTTAATTTTCTACCACTAATTTTATGTTTTTTTTTGTTTTGGGGGATTTTTTTTTGTTAGTGAGAGGAGGGGAGATAGTGAGTCAGACTTCCACATGTGCCTCAACTGGGATTCACCCGGCAACCCCCATTTGGGACCAATGCTCAAATCAACCAAGCTATCCTCAGCATCTGAGGCCAACACTTACACCAACCAAACTATCTTCAGCTCCAGGGGCAGACGCTTGAACCAAATGAGCCACTAGCTGTGGGAGGGGAAGATAGAGAAAAGGTGGAGTGGGAGAGGTAAAGAAGCAGATGATCCCTTCTCTTGTGTACCCTGACTGGGAATTGAACCCAGCATGCCCATACACTGGGCACATCCCTATCCACTAAGCCACCAGTCAGAGCCTTTAATTTTTTAAATATTTCTGTTTTTTGCTTTGGGGATTATTGCAAATTAAAACTTCAATTATTTAATATTTAAAGTTAGGTAGAATAAGTGCCACTGAAGGTGAAGAGTGGTGATTTAATGACAATACAGGAATGTGAACATTTATCTGTGATTATTTTCTCCCTACACTACTTCAAAGAGCACACAATAGATTTTTGTGGTTTTGCACCAGAGAAAGTGGTTGCATATTGGTCTACTAGTTTTCTGTTGCTGTGTAATAAATGACCACAAACTTACTGGTTAAAAACAACACAAATTTATTGCTTTACAGTGTCCCTAGTTTAGAAATCTTATTATAACTATTTGGGTCTTCTGCTCAAGGGCTCACAAAGCTAAAATCTAGCTGTCAGCTGGGGCTGAGATTTCATTTCACACTTTAGGGTTTTGTCCAAGTTTATTGGCTGTTGACAGAATTGAGTTCCTTGAAGCTGTAGGACTGAGGACCTCAGCTCCTAGTGGCCACACACTGTTCCTTGTCTCTTTACAATTTGGCTGTTTCCTTCTTCAAGACCAATAAGAAAAGAACTCTAGTCTTTCAAATCATTTTGGTCTCTGCATGCCAGAGCTTTTGAAGTAGATTCTCTGAATATGTGAGGACCACCAAAGATAATCTCTTTTGAATAAAGCCAACTGTTTAAAGATCTTAATTACATCTGCAAAATCCCTTCACCTTCTCCATACACCTTTCCGTGGGAAGAATATCCCATCATATTCATTGCGCTGACCCTTAAACTGAGCAGATTAAGCAGAGCATGTACACAGGGAACCAAAATTAGTAGGCCAGTAGAGCATTCTGTCTACCACAAGAGGCTTCCTAAGAATTACTTCCAGTTTATAACACAGAAGGAATACCATCAGGAGAAAGTAGTACTTTTTAAAATAAATTATGAAGCAAATGGCATGTCTTTAAAAAGTTTATTGAAAAACAGATACAACTTTTAGTAGATGGCATAACAGCTAAAATACCATAAATTAAATGAACTCATTTTTATTTAATTAGAAAACAGTTCAAAATGCATTGAAACATGCACTTTATAGTTTTGGTATAAAAATATAAACAATATTTTATAGGATGGTATTTTTGTGTTGTATCACATACCTATTTTAATTTAGGAAGATGATTAGTGAATTGAATTTTCAACTTAGGTATAACAGTGCAATTGTTCGTACATTTTGTGTTTATTGTGGCATATCAGGAAAACATCTTCACATGGGTACACTTTCAGACTAGGGAGGAAGACAGCAAACTGACCTTTCTAATTCTCTCAAGTTAGGCTGCTCTCGAAGTCATTAATTGTTTCATCTTAACCTGCTTACTTCCCATTTGTTGAAAATCAGAAGATATAATTTTACATCATGTATTTGAAATATATATTATGACTTCTATATTTGAACAAAGTTTTAGAATCAAAAGTCTTCAAATTTAAATATCTTAGTGCCTTGGATCACTGAAGAGTATCTTTTTAAGTATAATTGAAAAATAAAAAGTATTAAAGAAAAAATATATAATAAATAAAAATTTCACAAATGTTTCCTGTACGAAAAGATGCTCAACACATATTAACAATGATAATTAAGTCAATGATATAAATAGCCTTGAGAACTGGAAATTTTCCTAGCATCCATACGCAAGCAGAGCATCAGGGCTTTCTGTTCACGTACTAGATTATACACAACATATAGCTGTGTAGTACTTATTGCTTAAACACTTATTAACAGACAGAGTATCAAAACAAGTTTAGCCACTGTTAAAAGTAATCTAATGTTTATTTTAGAGGAAAAATATTTCTAGGTTCTACTCTACTTATGTACTTTTACATCGACTTATGTATGTTTTAGGAACGACTCCTAACATCACTATGGAGTAAATGCAGCAAGTCTGTCCATAAAAAATTCTTTTTGGCCTGACCAGGAAGTGGCACAGTGGATGGAACATCATCAGCCTGGGACACCGAGGACCCAAGTTAGAAACCCCAAGGTCACCAGCTTGATTGTAGGGTTGCCAGCTTGAGTGCAAGATCATAGACGTGACCTCATGGTGGCTGGCTTGAGTCCAAAAATCAGTGGCTTGGAGCCCAAGGTCGCTGGCTTGAGCCCAAGGTCACTGGCTTGAGCAAGGGGTCACAGGCTCGGCTGGAGCCCCTTGGTCAAGACACATAAGAGAAAGCAATCAATGAACAATTAACGGGCTGCAACTATGAATTGATGCTTCTCAAAGCTAACCCTGTCTGTCTGTCCCTCTCTCTGTCTCTCACCAAAATAGATAGATAGATAGATAGATAGATAGATAGATAGATAGATAGATAGATAGATAGATAGATAGATAGATAGATAGATGATAGATAGATAGATAGATGATAGATAGATGATAGATAGATAGATGGATAGATAGATAGATAGATAGATAGATAGATAGATAGATAGATAGATAGATAGATAGATAGATGATAGATAGATAGATAAATTCTTTTTGTGCTGCACCAGATAAACAAGATATATTTTGGAGGGTTCTTCACCCTCCCTACTTATGAGAATGTTTTTTGGAATGTATATGGATTTACTAAAGACCATGATACTGTCTGATCAAAGGCATTGGAATCAGATAAAACTTAAAGGCAATCACTGTGGCTCAGAAACTTTCCAGCAATTACGTTGGCCTGTTATTTAATCTCTTTAAAGGCCAATTTTTATTCTGATCTCTCAAATCAGTTAATAAAAAAATGATAAATAAATTGATTAGCACATTGTCTAACATGAATTTTGATCTAAGCAAGTAGCAGTTAATATTGTTGCTATTAGAATATAGGCTTCCTGTATTTTCTGATAATCAAAAGTGAACTTTTGGTTCCAATTTTACTTTTGCTTTAAGAAGTGTTGGAAGAAAATGTAACAACAGTTTAAGGAAAACAACACATAAAACGCTATTAACCAATTCACATTCAATTTATTGGTACCCCAATAAATTTAATTATAAATGACACAAGAGCTCATATTCTTGCATAATATGCAATTGGTTACACAAATGAAAGGTCTATGTTTGTTTGACTATCTGCATATCAGTTCCATACTGAAAATACTTTATTTTAGATTGCTTCTGCAATTAGGGAAACTGGGCATTATTTCAATGCTTCATGTTAAAAACTAAAAAGAAAATTACATTATGTCAACATGACTCACTCCCAATTTGTGATCATTTTATTTTGGTAGTATTTGGTTTTTCCTCCTAAACTTGAGAAAAAAATGGTACATGGAATTGAGGATTTGAAATGATTTAGAAATCATCACTTAAAAAACAACAACATCAATCCAGGACGGAGATCATTTAAATTTTGCCATTTTTGTTTGTTTTTTTTATCTCTGGCGGGATGTTGTTGACACTCTCAGTGTGCCACAGTTCATCAGAATATACTGTCTTCAGCAGAGACAGCTGTTTGCCCGACCTTCTGCACTACGTGCTGATCCTTGCTTTGCACATTTTCTGCCAACCACTTGATGTTCACACAGAAGTCAATGATTACTGTCAATTCTATGCCAAAATTTTCTTTATACAAAAATATAACTAGAGCTTTTGAAATCTGTATACTGGAGCCTAATCACGACAATGGCTAACTATTCTATATTTATTCAATGAAACCAAAAATTTTTATACTGTTCTTTTTAATACTGTGGTAGGAACAATAGGCCAGGTATAGAGGGTTACCAAGACAGAGAGCCTTGGGTGCCTAGCAATGGGCAGAATTGTAAATCCTTGTACACCATGCCCTTAAGCATTAACCCCCGGAAGATGCCATCTAGGCTTCAGCTGCTTTTCAGCTCCAAGCCCGGAGAAGTAGCAAAATCAAATGAAGTGACGCCATGGCTGAATTCAGGACCAGCTGCACTGAGAAATGAGTGGGAATGACCAATCAGTGAAAACCACAAGGGAGCCCACTTGGAAAACTGATGAATGTTCTATTGGGATTCTTCCCTAAGCCCTCCACATGTGTTCTCTCTCTTTAACCAGAGCATGCCTGCACCTCTATTCCTCTTTTGTTTCTCAAGGCTTGTACCTCTTTCTCTCTCTCTTCTAAGCTCCAAGGGCCCTTTATTTGCTTTTGTAACTCATTTCATGAGCCCATTTCTTCTATGATTCACTTCTTCTACTCTGGTGACTTTTTAAATAAATGTCTCTTATAGTTTGAGTTTTATCTCTGAATTCTTTCTTTTCTAGATCTCAAGTACTGAGGTTGCTAAACCAAGGTCTGGCCTAACTTGTCACTAAGGCCTGATGCCATTTTTTTTTTCTGCCAGTAACAATACTGCTCTTATCTCACCAAAAGAAACAAATATATCTGAAATAATGCTAAAATAGGCTGTTTGACTTATTGAGTCTGTCAATATAGTTGTTTGTTTTTTTTTTTTTTGGTTTTTTTTTTTTTGAGAGCCTACTATGCTTACAGAAGTTCTGAAGAAAACTGTGATAAGAAACAATTGCAGAAGAAAAACAAAACAAAACAATGAAAGATAATTAGAATTTTTTCCTTAAAATGTGCTAATATAGTCTCATCTTCTAAAAGAATGTCATAATGGGAGCTGTTATTTCTACCTTAGAGATTATATATTCTCTAATGACTTAAAGAAATGTGAAGAGTTGAGGTCCTACCTTGCTAAAACATGAAAAGTTTCCTAAAGGAAAGTTCATTCCTTATAATTAAAATTTATTTACTTTTCCTAAGTTAGAAACAAGTATTTCTCATTTGCTTTTTAAACATTGCAAATCAGACACTTTCTTTTTTTCAGTATTTCATGGATACCATGTACACTCTAGGATTCTGTATCCTAAAAGACTGTGAACTATTTTCCCTGCTTTGAGAACTTAACTTAGGTAACTGTCTCCTTACTATCAATAATATTCCTTTAAGTTACTAAACTTCTCTTGTAAATAATAGGTATGATTAAGTAGATTTCAAATGTAGGCTTTGGAAATCCAAATTTACCAGTAGTATTTCAGAAGCTTACAGAACCATGAGTCCTTTAAAACATTTTATTATATTTTGGGGAAACTATATTATATTACTTTTGAATAATCTGGTGTTCCATGGCTCAAGGGGGAAAATAGGTATAAATATATAGAGAGAAAATAGATAGAAGTGGAGTCACCATCTCTCTTCCAATATGTGCACACATTGGAAGTGTGCACTGAAAGGCAAGTCTAGGAATAACTGAATCTGCCACCTTTATAGCTAATACTTGAGGAAAGGAATTGTAAAACCCAATTCATCATCATCATTTATTAACCTTCCACTTCACACACACCTGCTTGATTTTTTTGAACTACTCTTTTGATGATCTCTTTAAGTAAAGTACAACCCTTTTCTTTCCTAGTCCAAGGAAAGTGGGCTGGAGAATGCTGTATTAGCTAAAATGACTTGAATTCTTTCTAAGCAAAGAACTTACTTATCTTCAAACAAAAGCACTCAAAATCTTATTTGTAGCGGTTCCTTCATTACAGTTGCTGCCTTAAGGACAGCAAAACAACACTTTCTGTTGCTTTAATTAAGCTCATTTTGAACAAAATTTAGGAGAAATGGGTTTTTTTCTCTGTGAGGCTGGTGAAGTATATTCCTGTTTCTTGTCATGTTTCTGTGTGCTAATGATAAGCTTCATAGTTGTAAATCATTTCTCTGTGTTTCTTGCTTGCGATCTTAGCAAACTGTCTTTCTGAACTGATAGGAAGATGTTATGTTGAAGGATAGTTTATAAAAGTTAGAACTATTTTACCAAACATAAATTATAGCATTCAGAATTAATCCTTTCCATATGGAACTATATTGTAAAATATATTGATCTATATCTCTTGATGTTCATCACTTCATAAACTGATCTGCTCCTTCTGTTCATGTTTTAAAATATTGAGAGGAACATCCTCATCCTTTTATATGTTACAATCCATACTTCATTTTAGATTTTAGTCTTACCTATATCTTAATATATACATATTACATTCATTCTTCCTTTATAATACATATATATACACATACATAGTATATATGAATATACATTTAGTAGGTGGCTGAACAGTGAACAGATATATTTATATATATGCATATATATAAGAAAAATATTTTAAATACATTAAATAAATACAATGTGTGTATTCACTGATTTACAGCATATCAAATGCAAAACACATCAAAATCCAAACTTCAGAACAAGTCAAAATTCTCAAAAAGCAAAAAAAAAAGTATTTCTTTTTCTTTTTAACCCACAAAAAATTATAGAACAACTGCTGTGTTCAAAGTACTTTTTGTTCTTTAAAAATGAAAAATCTTTATAAAAGCCCAAGAAACAAAGATGGAAATTGTTTGATTCTATTTAAATGGTTGTTCTGTGGGGAACAAAGTCTTCTCCATAGCAAAGCCCCAGAAATCTGTCAGCATTAGAAAACTCATACAGGTCAACTATAGAGACCCAAAGCTTCTGAGGGATATATCTCCTTGAAGTAGAGGAAATGCTTCTCTTCTGAATCACCTTCTTAAAAATGTTTTGTTCTCATTTTTTTCTTCAACTTCTATAATTTGGTTTCCTCAGCTACCTTAAGAACATGCTTGCTTATATACATACCACTTGCTTTAGCACTTAAGGAATGACAGAATTAACACATTAAGCCCCTTAAAACTTTTCAATATTACTTGGAAACCACATATATTAAATTGTTGTCATTTCAAATGCTCTGAGAACCATATACATTGTGAAAGAACTACCAGAAGTCTACTCTAGAATAAGTAGATTAAAAATAAAACAACTGTAGGAAAAAATACAAGAGGTTAATGAATCTTGATTCAAAAAATAAATAAATAAATAAAGCAGAATTGAAAAGCCATAAGTGGTTCCTCAAAAAAAAAAACAACCCACTAATAAAATGGTCAAACCAGTGGATAATATATTTAAGAAACTAAAGATGATAACAAAAAAGGAGAAAGATTAAAGCAAATATAGCAAGAGAAATAGAGAAGATTTTTAAAAGTGATTCTAGTATATTTAGATGTATCCATTTTGTTAGTTTTATATTTACCCTTGGTCAAATGCAACATGTCTGAAATGAGTGGGAGGAAAGAGAATCAGACCTATTGCAGGAGAATCACTAGCGAAGAAAGTGCAGACCAAGAAACAGGCAATGACCTTGCCAAGGGATGATGATGCCAACCTAGAAGATGATGCTCTGTTTGATGTGGTGTATCAGCCAGGACAGAAAGCTGCTTTCATAAGTAAACATTTTGGTTTGGGGCTAGACAATGAACAGGCAATTCCAATGCAGTGTGATAAGCAGTACATTGGTGGTAGTGATGGGGATGAATATGGAAGTTGATTGGGAGCAGGAGGTGGGTACAGAGAGCTGTCAGAATAAATAATCTTAGATGAGGAGGTAGTTGCCCTGTGATGGTCTCAGGGCCAGGGGGGAATGAGGGATGAGACTTGAGAAGGTAAGCAGAGACTAGAGAATAAAGTACCATCACAAAAATAGTAGCCTCTATCTTGTTTTTTCTCTGGTTCTCTTGAAGCAATCTTTTTGATGTCCCTGATCTTTTATTGTATGGTATGAACTATTACCATGCTACCCCAGTTACTCAGTTGTAGACCTGAGATTTAAATCTAAGCAATCTCACTCCATAGTACACATGCATAATTACTATGATCTGATGTTTGTCTAAAAAAGAGTGAGAAGACTGAGTAAAGATCTAGAAAAATTGATGGGATTGAAACAAACTCGCCAGTATTTTTAATCCCTTCAAAGCATATCTGAATAGATAGTTTAGTATGCCTGAACAATAGCATCTAGAAGAAGGCTTGGCACATATTATTATTAAATATATATTTTGTTGTATGAATAAATATCTTTTAAAAAATATACCACAATTTATGGCTGTTCAGAAAATTTATCTTTAACACTAAGTCTAGTTTTGATTTTTTACCTGTTGAAATATAATGAAGAATAAATATACTAGACTATTTATATTAGTCTGACTAGACATAAATAGAATTAAATTAAGAATATACTTACAAGGCCCTGGCCAGTTGGCTCAGGGGTAGAGCGTCAGCCTGGCGTGCAGAAGTCCCGGGTTTTATTCCCGGCCAGGGCACACAGGAGAAGCGCCCATCTGCTTCTCCACCCCTTGCCCTCTCCTTCTTCTCTGTCTCTCTCTTCCCCTCCCGCAGCCGAGGCTCCATTGGAGCAAAGATGGCCCGGGCGCTGGGGATGGCTCCATGGCCTCTGCCTCAGGCGCTAGAGTGGCTCTGGTCACAACAGAGCAACGCCCCGGATGGGCAGAGCATCGCCCCCTGGTGGGCATGCCGGGTGGATCCCAGTCAGGCGCATGCGGGAGTCTGTCTGACTGCCTCCCCGTTTCCAGCTTCAGAAAAATACACACACACACAAAAAAGAATATACTAACAAAATAAACGTATAAAAGAATTTCTGTAAAGCTATTCATGTTAACCCCAGTAAATATTAAACTCGGCTTTTCGTAACCATTATTTAATATTATTGATCTAGTAATTAAAGTTATGAATTCTATAACAAATCAAAAGTATACTCAATCCTATGCTTTCACCTCTGCCTGAGTTTTTGTTACAGTTCAATGGCCTGTTCCCCTTTCAGAAGAAGAAATGTTAACACAGGTGATGAATCATAGACACCTGGCTGACACACATGAAGAGTTAACACCAGAGCAAGAAAATTACCCCTCAGTTCCCCTCCTCTTTCTCCCACCATGCTGAGCCTTGCAGTTTCAATTCTTGGACAAGGCCAAGAGGACAACCTGACCACAGAAACATGTATACACCAATTTCAGAAAAACAATAACTAGTTTATGAGCTACTTGTTAGCTTTAGTTCCAGTCACAAGGCCAAGAGGAACACAGAAGTCCAGCCAGCCATAAAAATAAGAAAGTTCCTTTCCCAAGAGAAACCACACATTTGCCCTTCCCCTATGAGTTTTCCCCAACCCGAGTCACCCTGTTCCCCTATATAATCTGAACAAGGCATCTGAGCTGTTAAGGTGGATTTTTGAGGACAGGAGTACCCCTCCCCTCCCTACTAACTCAGGCTGCTGGTTCTTGAATAAACCTCTTTCCTTTTAACCAGCACCTGTCACATGAATAGTGGCTTTCTGTGTTGTGGCCAGCAGCCGAACCTGCATTCAGTAACAAAAGAACTCCAGGGAAAATCAAGATAGCAAGAAATTGAAGCTCTAGAATGACCAGTGGTGGCACAGTGAACGAAGCATCAGTCTGAAATGCTGAAGTTAGTGGTTCAAAACCCGGAGATCACTTGCTCTGAGCATGGGGTCGTCAGCACAGGGCCACTGGCTTGAGCAGAGGATCATTCACATGATTCCAAGCTTGAGCTCAAAGGTCACTGGCATGGAAAGACCAAAGTTGCTGGCTTGAATAAGGGAATATTGGCATGGCCTGGTCAAGATATGTAAAAGAAGCTCAATGTACAACTAAAGTAAAAGCAACTATGCCCAACCAGGTGGTGGCACAGTGGATAGAGCATCGAACTGGGACATGGAGGACCCAGGTTCTAATCCTCTAAGTCACTGGCTTGAGCACGGGCTTGTCCGTCTTGAACGTGGGCTCACTAACTTGAGGGCAGGGTCGTTGGCTTCAGCGTAGGATCATAGACATGACCCCATGGTTGCTAACTTGAGCCCAAGGCCATTGACTTGAGCAAGGGGTCACTGGCTTGGTAGGAGCCCCCCCCCAGTCAAGGCACATATGAGAAAGCAATCAATGAATAACTAAAATGCCACAATGAAGAATTGATGTTTCTCGTCTCTTTGTCTGTCTGTCTCTGACTCTGTCCCTAAGAAAAAAAAAAGCAAGCAAGCAAGCAACTATGAGTTGATGCTTGTCATTCTCTCTTCCTTCTCTTGGAAGCAATCAATGCACAACAAAAATGAAAGCAACTACAAGTTGATGCTTCTCATCTCTCTCTCTTTATCTATCTCTCTTTCTCAAAAAAAAAAAAAAAAAAGCAGCTCTATTTTTTTTTTACCTCTACCTCACTCAAGTCTCTTTTTCTACTTAATTAATTTCTCTTAACCCTTTAATCTAGATTTTTTTTTGTTTTTTTCTCTATTGGTTAATTAATACTAAGCACACAAACTATCTTAGATTCTTACTTAATCAGTTTCTTCAGATATCATTTTAGGATAGATAGAATAAGAATGCCTAGGTTTAAACCCCAGCACTACTACAATATTAAGAAGTGGGTGTTAATGTAACTGGTGACATATTGGCATACTCATGGGGGAAATTCACTAGAAGGCAAGATGGCGTACTATGAGAAGCAGACAGTTTTTAGAAATAAATTTCAATGGGTCTTTTAATACTACACACCTTGCAAGCAGAGACTAACTGTCCTTTTATAGTTCAGAGTATCTTTCAATGATGATTATATCATAAATAGCCTTGAAATATAAAGTGAGTGTCTCCCTCAGGAGAAGAGTAAAATAAAATAAAGAGAAAGAAAGTCAGTAAAATAAAAACCAAGGATCTCTCCATACCGAAGGCCAGGCAAGTTATCTTATTGTCCATTGTAAAACATCATGTTCCTTAGGTTAGTGTTTCCTCAGTGGTAACACAGACCTATTGTATGCACATCATCCAACTGAATCCATCTGTGTTGCCCATATGGAACTGTGGGTAAAGGAACTGTTACAAACATGAAACCCATGCTGCTTAATGTGCAATAAGTAATAAAGTCTTTTTTCTCTGACCCAAGAGTCTGTTTTCTGCCAGCACCTGTAAAACTGTGACAGACTGACTTGTCAACTGGCATGCAGAGTAAAATCTTAGCACCTTTACACTTATTCACAAGTCTCACACTAAAATTCTAAAACCATACTATTCTTCAATATTTTACTTTCTAAAACAAACAAACAAACAAAATATGTAGAAATAGTTACACTTTAAGATTGTTGGGAGACTTTTAACAAAATGGCACTGAAAAAAAAGTGAAGGAAGCCCCTGCTCCTACCAAAGCCGAAGCTAACACAAAGGCTTTGAAGGTACAAAAACAGTGTTGCATCAAGGTATTCACAGCAACTAATAAAAGAAGAAGAAGAAGGAGAAGAAGGAGGAAGAAGGAGAAGGAGAAGGTAGATGAAGAGGAGGAGGAAAAGCTGTCTGTCCCTACTTTCCAATGTCTCAAGACACTGTGGCTCCAAAGCCAGTTCAAATATGCTTAGTAGAGTCACCCCAGGACAAACAGTTTTGACCACTGTGCCATCAGTTTCTTCTGACTACCATGAATATGATAGAAGAGAACAGTACACTTGTGTTAACTGTGAATGTCAATGCCAACAAGCACCAAATTATACAGTCTGTGAAAAAGCTCTAGGACATTGACATGACCAATGTCAGCAGCCTGATTGGACTGGTTGGAGAGAAGAAGGCATATCTTTAACATCCAACTACGATGCTTAGGATGCTGCTAACAAAATTGGGATTATCTAAACTGAGTCCAGATGAGGTGACAAATTTAAATGACCTAATTTAATGCCTACCATAGAGTAACATTCAATAAAGATTACCTAGTATTACATAACTCTAATACATCATAAACCAATTGTGCCTTAATATAATTAGGGTTATATAATTATAGGCTCTTTTTAAGAAAACCCCTTTATTTCCCTGCAATGTTTGGTTTTGGAAAACTGCTAAGTTTCCTAAATTCCTCTACAGGTACTTTCTTTTTGATGTCTTGAATTTTCCTATTTCTTTCACTTCAGTTTAATAATAAACATTTATTATTTTCACAGGACCAGAGAAGGAAGCCAACATGTGCCACCCAGGACTATAGTGCATGGTACCAGTATAGGTCAGAAGGCAGGAGTAGGAGATAAGGTTATGCTTAGGTCATAGCCTTTATTGAGGTGTCTGTAGACAAATTCAGATAAGGCAGGGTAAAGAGTTTAGAATTGGTTAACTAGAATAACTCCAGCAGGTTTGGGCTACAGATGATTTCCAGGAGCCTGGGACCCAGTACTGGATGGTTAAGGCTGAGGAACTTTGCCTTCTGGGTGCACAGGCCAGATGGAAGAGATGTGGCTCCAGACTAATTAGTTTGCGTGTCAAAGATGTGTTCCAAGCTGGACCCTGTGCTATCTCTAAGGATGGGCTGGTCCCAGGAGGAACAGTCTCTACTCAGTAGAATGCTTTTTAAGATGTCAAATATCATAATACACAGACATAAAAAATATAATGCAGGGAAGAGGTCACTTTCCAACTCTGGATTCTATGTCAACACATGGGCTCTGAATCAGCACTACTTATGTCAAAACTTCAAAATGTCCCTTCTGCAAAGTTTCTCTATTTTTTGTCCTATCCCTTCTTCCTGTGGTGGGTCAAGCTTAGTCCTTAAAGCCTGGCTGAAAAAGGGCATTCCATTATTTCTTTTTCTTTTTCTGTGACACATTACCCACAGCACAAACTTTTGAAAGTTTTATTCCTAACATCTCTCATCTCTGTGGATAAAAAAGAGGATCCCCATGGAAAGTAATCTCACAGTGTGGTCTGATTATAAATTTCTAAATGGGCAAATCATGATGGGTAGTCATGCCCAGTGGTGGGATTTCAACAACTTAACAACCGATTCTCTGCCCTAATGACCATTATAAGTATAAAAACAATGATATACCAAAAGATTATTATTTCATGCATTTAATACTTAAATAAGAACAATAAAAGAGGTACACAAAACTAGATTATGTTATAAGAAAAAGTTCTAAAATATTAAGGGAAAGTATTAAATAATATCTGACAAAAAACAATAAAACTGTTATTTAAGGTATTTCCATACTGCGTCTTGATTGGCATTTCACTAGCAATTATTTTCACCTATGGATGGAATGAACATTACTGCAGGTGCTTAGAATATACTGTTGTGCAGATGAATGTTAAAAAAGAACAAGGAATGTAAATTTGTGATTTCCACATTGGATAGCTCAGGCACCCACCTTAGAGAGAACTTGATTACTACTGCCATTTTAACTGGTTTTCCAAACTCAACAAAAAAATTAGGTATTGGTTCTGTAGAACTGTTGCAAACCAGCTGAATCCCACCACTGGTCATGCCCCAGACCTTATCTTTGCCTTAAAGCAGCCTTGTCCATGGTTTCTGTGCATTTAAATTAATGCCTCTGAAAAGCCTCTTTTATATCTATATATATCTGTATATATCAATATATAATGTTTTATTTATTTATTCATTTTAGAAAGGAGAGAGAGAGAGAGAGAGAGAGAGAGAGAAGGGGGAGGAGCAGGAAGCAACAACTCCTATATGTGCCTTGACCAGGCAAGCCCAGGGTTTCAAACCGGCGACCTCAGCGTTTCCAGGTTGACACTTTATCGACTGCACCACCAGAGATCAGGCAAGCCTCTTTTTAAACAACTTCTTCAAATGGGTGACCCATTTTATAGAGAGTACCTAATCTCATTAGCCATCTAGTAATCCAGTCCCTGCCTAGTTTTTTCTCACCTTCTTGTGTAATCTTCCTTACATCCCCTCCTTAATTTTAAGTGCATAAAAAGCTGCAAAACTGTTATTCTTCAAAGCATTTGAGATCTTCCTTCCTAGCATATGCTGTCAGTTTAGCTCAGTGTTGGGCAGATAAAATATAGTATGCTTACTTTGTTAAAGATGGCACTGCCCACATGGAAGCCGGTCGCCCAAGTTATGGTATTGGTTGCCCTTCTTGCTTGAGATGGGCGTGATTATATTAATGTGTGTTGGGGGCGGGCTGTGGGCAGGGAGGATCCTTGTAGCCTGGGGCATGGTTTTAGGACTAAACCTTTTTCCCACCCTTTTTGATGTGGGGTGGTGCACTCTCATGAGGAATCCCATTATGCCTCAGATAAGTGACTTTGTGTCAGAGACTTCCTTGTTTGTATATTGGATTAAACATTTTGGTTTCTACACTATAAAGTGGGGCAGACCGGGAGCTTGCTGTCTCTTGGTTTCTGAGATTAGCATTAGAGAAAAGAGCAGAGAAAGGCCACGTGGAGGAGGCCACGAGAAACAGCCAAGATGGTGGAGTGCTGTTGGGCAGATAAAATGTATTATGCTCACTTTGTTAAAGTGGCACTGCCCACGTGGAGGCCGTTGCCCAGGTGATATTAATGTGTGTCTCTGTGGGCAGGCAGAATCCTTGTAGCCTGGGGCTTGGTTTTGGGATTAAGTCTTGCCCATCCTTTTCGATGTGGGGCGGTACAATCCAATCATGCCTCAGAGAAGTGACTTTGTATTAGAGACTTCCCTGTTTTGTATATTGGATTAAGGGTTTGGATTTCTACACTATAAAATGGGGATGGAGCAGGAGCTTGTGCTCTTGGTTCCTGAGATTATCAGAGGAGAGAACAGAGCAGAGAGCAGAAGGAGGCCACGTGGAGCAGGCCAGGAGAAGCAGCTAAGATGGTGGAGTGCTGAGTGAGATGCCAGTTTGTGTAGAGTTTGTATCTGGGATAAGGAAGGAGATGGGGAACTGAGGAGAATAAGGCTGGTGAGCTAGAAATCTTTGATTCTAGGAAACTCGGATAAGTCAGTGGCTTTGTGAGCACTGAATGTGAGTGGGTTTTGGAGCCCAGTGTGTGTTTTTACTTGCCCGCCGGGTGCAAGCTAGAATTAAAGAAAATGGCCTATCAGTTTTTGGCTCCGTTGTTTCTTTACCGACTGTCCGAATCCAATGCGAACCTGCATAGACCGGGCAGCTGTGATGGTAGCCTTGGCTGCTGGCTTTACAAGTGATGAGGGAGAAGCCAGTTTGTACAGAGTTTGTGCAGGGAGAAGGAGATGGGGAACAGAGGTAAATAAGTCTGGCGAGCTAGGAACCTTTGATTCTCAGAAACTCGGATAAGTCAGTAGCTTTGTGAGCACTGAATGAGTGGGTTTTGGAGCCCAGTGTGTGTTTTTACTTGCCTGCCAGGTGCAAGCTAGGATTAAAGGTGATGGCTCACCAGTTTTTGGCTCCGTTGTTTCATTACCGTCTGTTCTAATCTAATGTGAACCTTCATGGGCCAGGCGGCTGTGATGGTGGCTGTAGCTACTGGCTTTACACTCAGATAATTTTTTTATAAAGATTCTCCACAAATTTTGTATGTCAACATCTCAAAGAATTAGATATAGATTTTTAGAACATAGCAGTTTCTTAGATTAAATTCTCATGGCTATAAATTGGTTGTTAAATTTGAGGCAGAGCGGATTGCCTTTCTTATATTTTCCTAATTCATTGCTTAAGAACCTATCAATTCTTTCTTCAGAACCCGTGAATTGTCCTAGTGTCGCAGTGGATAAAGCATCAACCTGGAATGTTCAGGTCGCTAATTCAAAACCCCGAGTTTGCCCAGTCAAGGCACATACAAGAAGCAACCACTACAAGTTGATGATTCCTGCTCTTCCTCTATCTTTCTTTCTCTTTCTCTATCTCTCTTTTCTATAAAGTCAATTAAAATTTTTTATATAAAAATAAAGTAGGCATTTCAGTTTTTCCAGATAAAAAAATCCTTGAAGTCTAATCAATCCACTCTTGATATTGTTTTGATGCCAAAATATGTTACTGTTGAGCTTTTGGTCCCACATAATTAGATAAGCCCCCAAAGTTGTAACTCTCAATTCAGAGACATTTTTAGTTCCAATAGACAATCATCTGTAAGGTCATCAACTGGTTCCAGAAACATCCCTTAATCAGAGATCCAGAACATGAATTTACTCTCTAGCTTGTTCAACTCTTCACCCCTCATCCCACTGCCTATCTAGTGGTTTGAAAGATTTTCATGTTCAACCCACAGAATACAAAGGATTTAGCTGTGCCTCTTTTTTCTCAAACATTCCAAAAAGAGGCTAATTTTAATGAGTCCAAGATATTTTTCTGGCAATTCTTTCACTAGAAAAGAGGAAATAAAATACAACTTTAACCTCTGGCAGGATATCCTCTCTAGAGTACCTGTTACAAAGCAGGCTCTGAATACTAGGTAAGGTTCAGTCTCAACCCTGACTGAATATTTATTTCTGTTATTAACATAGCATTTGAGATTGCCTACAGAGTCAGATGTCACAGGATATGTATGAAATTCAATGGGAGGTCCTCTACATAAGTGTAAAAATTGTAGACTTGTAAGACAAGGAAAAATATATGGAAAGTAAGAGTTCTTGCTAGCTAAATGAGGCAAAATAGTTCAAAATGATTTGAAAAAAAATGACATAAGTGTGGACAAAAAGGAGCCACATGCTGAACCTGACAAGCTCGGGGAAAGCCTGCATGGTGTCCTTACAGACTCTGGGACCTAAAGTAACCACACAGGATGGTCTGAAATTGAAACTTTCTAACTAAAAGCAGTTTATGATGGGTAGTCATATCCTAGGGAGTTAGTCTCTATCTGAACAAGGTCAATGTTTGCTGTGAAGCCTGTCTGTTGCCTTTTGTATCTACAATAATGTACCTGATAACATGATTTGAAATGTGAGCATAATCTTTTTTCAGCCCCCTCAGGTCAGGCATCCCACCAGAGCAGGAACCAACAAACCCTTTCATTGTTATTATCATCACGTTAACTCACTTAGCCTTTGTTGTGCCTCCCTGGGTAAGAGAGCTTTTGGTGTATACATTTTCATTTTTATATAATCCCAGAGATTCCACTC
Organism: Saccopteryx leptura; assembly: GCF_036850995.1. Taxonomy (NCBI): domain Eukaryota; kingdom Metazoa; phylum Chordata; class Mammalia; order Chiroptera; family Emballonuridae; genus Saccopteryx; species Saccopteryx leptura. Next base: position 139,909,126 of record NC_089506.1, read on the forward strand.
CTTTGCTTTCTTCTGCTTCCCTAATCTATCACCAATTTCATGTAACCCCCTTACACCTTTCCCTTTGATTATAATGTATAAAATAAATGGTGAAACTGCCACTTTTCGGAGCACTTCCTCAATTCTCTGAGACTTTGCTTCCTGGAAATTGTTGACAGTTTGGCTCAAATAAACCATAAAAAATTCTTATAGGTTTGGAAGTTGTTTTAAGTTAACATAAACTTGCAAATTTTACAAGGAAAAGGAGTATTTAAAAGGAAAGAAAAAAATAAAAATAAATAAAAAGAAAGAAGTCATTAACATGTTCTCAAGGCTAAATAAATGAAAATTAAGTCTAATTAGAAAAAATGGTAGTTATAATCTGGAAATAAGGTTGAAGTTTCAAATAAAAATTCAAAGAAATGTAAATTAACTCAAAGGGACAAGAGCTGATAGATCAATCTTTTGGTTATTATACAAAATGCTTGTAGGAAAACTAAACAGGACTCAGGCTGTTACAACAATAAATAAGAACACAACTTCCTGACAAGCAGCTCTCCTGCTGTACAACCTGTGACGGAGTTGAGTTTATGTGGGATGGTCTTACTGTTTTTTAGTGAGCTTTTTAATTCTAAGAACCTTTTAATTCTAGAAATTAGCACAGAAGTAACTGAATATCTCTCTGATGCTCAATACAATTTGGCATATTCAAATATTCCACAGAATTTAATTCTAATTTAAAATAAAAATTTAGTAATTAATACAGATTTGTGATTTTATTCAAAAAATTAGAGAAAATATTTTAACAGCATAGAAACATTCATGAAGCTTGAAAGAACATATATAATATATACGATACATATATGTGTGTATATATGTGTGTGTGTGTGTGTGTGTATGTGTGTGTGTGTGTGTGTGTGTATATATATATATACAGGCTTTGTTAGATACTGTAAAACGAGTAGCAGTGGTCGCCATCACAAGAACTGGTGGGCCATTACCTTTAATCCTAGCTGGCACCTGGCAGGCAAGTGAAAACACACTGGCTTCCAAAACCCACTCATTCAGTGCTCACAAAGCTACTGACTTATCCGAGTTTCCTAGAATCAAAGGTTCCTAGCTTGCCAAACTTATTCACCTCTGTTCCCCATCTCCTTCCTTCTCCCTGCACAAACTCTGCACAAACTGGCTTCTCCCTTAGCACTCCACTATCTTATCTGCTTCTCTGGCCTCCTCCACAAGGCCTTTCTCTGCTCTCCTGTCTAATGCTAATCTCAGGAACTGAGAGAGAGCAAGCTCCCTGTCTGCCCCACTTTATAGTGTAGAAACCAAAACCTTTAATCCAATATACAAACAAGGAAGTCTCTGATACAAAGTCAGTTATCTGAGGCATGATGGGATTCTTCATGAGCAGGGTTCCAGAACCTTCTTGGCTGAGAGAGCCATGAACACCACATATTTTAAAATGTAATTCCGTGAGAGCCATATAATATGTTTAACACTAAATACAAGTATATGTGTGCTTTTTATGTAAGACCAACACTTTTCAAATACAATGTCTCTGAATTATTTTTAATAATGTTGTTATGCTGTTGCTAACCAATAATGAATAAAGTACTTCTTACCATTAATGCGATTTCTGGTGCTGCATGGTTTTGCTGATGACTTTGTAATCTGGTTGATATGTGGTGCGGTTAAGCTTCATTCAGATGTTGAGACTTCTGTCCATTAAACGTGACTGTAGGTTGGTCATAACGTTCTTTAGATTTGAGAAAGACTGCTCACATGCATATGTAGAGCCAAACATTGTCAGTAAAGCAATACTCACATGCTGCAGTGATTGGTATGTGACGGGAAGCATGTTCCAAGTTTTGACAATCAGCTGGTTCGTGGGTTGAAGTTTTTTCATTTCTACCCACTTGTGTTTGCTCGCCAACTCTGCTTGCTGTTGTGAAAGTCTTTCCAAATCTTTATTCAGTGACTTGAACTTATTCACCCACATGTCTGAGGCCTTCAGGTTAGAAGCTTTTAGCTCAAAATCTCTGACAGAGACACTGGGGATGTAACTCAGGTCAGCGCTGTCCACTGCACACTCATGTGGATGGGTAATGAACTTAAAAATACAAGCGTGCTCACGAAATTCTCCAAAGCGCACTTTGAATGAGTGCAGGAGATTAGATGTGAAGCTCACTAGCTGCTGAAGATCAAGGTGTTGAGCAGGGTCACTTGCTGTGCATGCATCTTTAAACTCTCCCAGTTTTTCAAAGTGTAGTAAATGATTTGTTTCGATGTCAGCGATGAAGAGTTTCAGCTTGTTTTCAAATGCAAACACTGCTTGTTGAAGGGATAAGACTGTATTTCCAACGCCTCACATTTTCACATTGAGCTGGTTGAATGTTCAGTCATGTCCACAAGATAGTAGAACTTCAGAAGCCACTCAGTGTTAACTAAGGATGCTCAACATTTTTCATTTCAAGAAAAGTCCTGATTTCGCTCAGTTAAACTGCGAAATGGCTGAACACCTTCCCTCTTGACAACCAACGCACATTGCTCTGCAGAAGCAGCCCAGGATAGTTATTCCCAACTTCATCCAGCAGTGTTTTAAACTGGCGATCATTTAAAGCTCGGGCAACAATAAAGTTGACCACCCGAATGACCAGTGACATCACCTCACCAAGCTGCTCGCCACACATCTGAGCACCAAGTGCTTCCTGATGTAGGATGCAGTGAAAACTTAGAATGAGTCTCTTTTCATGTTCACAGAGAAGCGCTACAAATCCTGTTTTTTCCCACCATGCACGGAGCACCATCAGTACACACCAAAATAAGTTTATCAATGGGTAGATTTTTTTCTTTAGCGAAATCAGTGAAAGACTTGAATAAATTTCCCCCTCTTGTTGTCTCTTTCATAGGCAAAACAGCAAGACTTTCCTCATGTAGTGTGTCACCGACAGCATACCTTGCAATCACGCTGAACGGGGATAAATGGCTTATGTCTGTTGACTCATCCAAAGTGAGAGAAAAGAATGGTGCTGCATTTATGTTCTTCACTTGTGTTGCCCCAACTTGATTTGCCATCATGATGGTACGATCGTGAATAGTTCTTGCCGACAGAGGCATGTTTTTTATTTGTTTGATTATCTTGTCTTTATTCAAAAAGTCGTCAAAAAGTTCATTGGCAACATCAAGCATAAATGTATTGGCATACTCACCATCTATGAATGGCTTTCCGTTTCTCACAATTGCTAAAGCAGCAGCAAAGCTAGCTGAATTCCAGTCACCTTGTTGGGTCCAAACACAGAGTTGCTGCTGACTAGCTTGTATTCTGCCCAGTAGCTCTTGACATACTTTCTTCCTGCTGTCCCCCGCTAGATTTTTCGATTCAGATGTAATATGGCATGTGTTGAATTGCCGCTTTATATTTTACCATTTCATTGATGCAATTTTATCATTGCATATTAGACTCACTGAAGAACCTGCTCTATCCAGAAAGGCCAATTCCTCTGTCCATTCCTGCTGAGAAGTACAATACTCCTCATCTGTTTTTCTTTTAGCCATCTTCTTCAACAAAAGGGTTTCTATAATTAGCTATCTGACTACTTGATTAAAAGGAAGGAATTTTACTTCGTGACCTCACAATGACCCATGTACATTATGCATTATCCAATAAAAATTTGGTGTTGTCCCGGAGGACAGCTGTGATTGGCTCTAGCCTCCTGCAACCATAAACATGAGCAGTAGGCAATGAATGGATTGTAATACATGAGAATGTTTTATATTTTTACCATTATTATTGTTTTTATTAAAGATTTGTCTGTGAGTCAGATGCAGCCATCAAAAGAGCCACATCTGGTTCACGAGCCATAGGTTCCTGACACATGCTCATGAGAGTGCACCACCCTACATCAAAAAGGGTGGGAAAGGCTTAGTCTTAAAACTAAGCCTTAGGCTATAAGAATCTTGCCTGCTTACAGCCTGTCTCCCCACATCCAATGGAAACTATAAATGAGCAAAATATATATCATTATTTACAAACTTATTTGACCAACAGATACCAACAACTTTCTGGAAAGCTTGGGAAGATTTTGTTTTTTATTTGGAGTATAAAATACTTTAAAAATTTTGACTATATTTTCTTTAAAAAATTCAGCTAGAAATTAAAGAAATATAATTAGCTAAGCTATATTAGCATTATAGATGAAAATATATGCGATTGAAAATTAAAATTAACTTCATTTATGAATTACACATGATAGTAAATCTAACATGTAGTTTAAAACTAAAGTAAATACAAATGGCTTTTTTACTGTAATTGAACACCAAAACAACTTACTGTAAAATATATATACTGTATCTGCTAAAATATTTTAATAAAAAAGAGATTAATAAGATTAATAACATATAGTTAGGCAAATTCATGAAAAAAATGTATAGTTATTCAAAAAATAATGATCTACATTATTTAAGAGGTTTGTTTACATCTAATAGATAATTTTTTATGTAAATAAAATAGTTTCAAATAATAACTAGGGGATTTTTTGAAAAGTGGATTTGCTTAAATGAACTTGAAGTACTGTACCTCCTGAAGATTTATTTTTGCAGGTTTCGGAATGTTGGTTAAATTGTTTCTATATTGCATGTCAGAGTATTTTATTCTTTTTTTATTATTATTTATCTACTTTCAGACTTGACTGACATTATAAAATAAAGGATTATTAGATGGTAATGTCTCTGTAATAACAGTATGGACTTGGGAATAATTTCTACCATAACATTGACTTGTGTTCTTAGACTCAATTATATCTCTGATCCCTTGGGCTACATGTTTTACAGCAAAGTATTTATGTTGACCTTTATTATGTCCATCATTAAGACAAAAAACTAAACGCTCAAAGCACAGCATTAAAGAATTGTTTGCTGAGAACACAGTAAGAATGGCAAACATTCCAAGATAAATATATGCATATGCATGACCTGAATTAAGTATACATTTAAAGTATAAAATAGCAGTCTCTGGATGACTGTGGCAATGAGGACGTGTTTCAAATTATTGTCATAATATAAAATAAGTGTTCCTCTATTTATTGAACTTATGTTTTCATATTATACAAATGGATCAAGCTATTTAAATAAATTCTTACTAGTTGCCTGAGATAAAGATTCTTGGATTTTCTTAAAATTACTATAAAGACACAAAACAGAAAAAGCAAAAGCTAGGACATACAATTTATTGGTTGACAGTGTGTGGGGAGGTTAATTAGAAACAGGTTGACCCTAACATGTGGAACTAGAGCAAGAGTATAAATGGTAGATCAAGACTGTGGTAGACTGATTGCAGAAATGACTCCAAATTTCTACCCTCTCTTGTATTCTCCTCCTATAATCTTAATTTCAGGCTCCTTATATCAAGTGGTAGAGTTTCTTTCCCTACTGCTTGCACTCAGGCTGAATTTAAGAATTGTGTTGGCCAATAGACTTAGTGAAAATAATACAGAGTTCTGAAACTATGTTTCAAGAGACCTTGCATAAACCCACTTTTCTCTTAGTACTGTTACCACCATGAAACCAACATGGGCTAGCTTCATGGAACAGATTTTAGTCATGTCATTTGAGACATTCTAAACAAGCCGGCCTCCAGCCAAGCAACTAGTGATCACCTACAGTTCTTCCAAACCTGGCCCTGTATTAAAATAATTGCTTGATGAACCAAATCGACTTTGGATAAGTAGTAATAGAATTTTAAAGTAAGTAAGTAAATAAATAAATAAATAAATAAATAAAGTCAATTTTTAAGCCACTAAATTGGGGATATTTGTTATACTGATAACTAATAAATACATAAACCAGAAATTGAGATTCTAATTTTCTTCTAAAATTATTATTTCTTATTATCTGAAATATATTAATCACAGAACTTTTAAACTTCATGTGTGATACCTTCAATGGACTAATTTCTATTATCTAGGTTTGTTCTCTTGATTTTGTCATTTAGTGTCATTTGTGTTATGTCTGGTAGATTTGCTTTAGCGCAGCAAAGTCTGTTTGAAAACTGTAGAGATAATTTGAGACTCTGGTTACTGGTTACTTTCTACAGAGAAGAATTATTTGTTTCTTGCAAGCAGCTGCCATATTTTCCCATGTATGAGATGCATCCTTTTTTGAAAATTTTGGGGTCTAAAAGTGGGTGTGTCTTACACAGTGGTTATAGATTTCTTTACTTGCATTTCCCACTTTTTCACGCTTGTTTTTGTGTTCATTGTTGAAGACAGTGATTCGTCATCAGACAGATGAGGGCAAAAATAATGGATGGGAGTTTTGGCAATGATGAGGAGTTGTATGAATTTTATGATGAATAAAACTTGAGTTCAATAACTTTATATAATACATTTGTTTTCAAAATTCAGGCCCCTAAATTAAGGTGTGTCTTATTCATGGAGTGTCTTATACATGGGGAGATGCAGTAACTAAAGAAAGATCATCCTAATCCAAATCATGGTTTAGGTAGGGCATTTAAGGCAGAGTTAAAGTTTTTGTGAGGACAAGTCTGTAATTTAGTTTTTCCTACTCCTAAATCTTATTCTAACTGAGAAGTTTCAGTTTTTGGGTGGACTGATGCATTTCTATATTCCTTTACTTCTAAGATATAGACCTTCATAGTGCCTGAATAAAAATCTGGAGTATTTTCTAAAGTCCTTCGCTCTTGCCAGGTTACACCTTCTATTTTTTGTTTTCTAACCCCGTTTAACTTTCAAAATCTGCTGAACTCCTTAATCTGTTTACCAGAGGTATCAAATTGACAAATGCATCAAGGAGACTGTGGCGGAGTGAGAGACAAGTGCTTGAAATGCTGTTTTTTTCGTTGTACTTTTTCTTGGATCTAGATTCCACAAAAATGGTTGACAGTATCTGTAATATATTCAAATGGAAGTTTCTTACATGTTCCATGAATTTTTTAGCTCTCTGCAGGAAGGTTAGTCTGCTTTAAGCCAATTCACCAAAGCTAAAAGTGAAAACATCATATTTTCATCTAATTGAATCAATGGCTTCAACTTCCTTTTACAAGTTATCTCGTTGAACGTTAAAACATATCTACTAAAGTGTCATTTATTCTTCAATCATTAGAATTATTTTTTTTCTAATTATATATTCCAGTGCCACTCCTCTGTGTATCCTTAGAAGCTGTGTATGAGAGAACAATTTCTGTGTTTTTCATGGATAAATGTAAACTGATTTAATGTCTGGCACATGGTCCTTTCCTAAACTGCTCCTAATTTTTGAAAATTCAATTTCTCTAAGTATAAAATGGTTAAGAGTACCACCTTAGAAATTTCAATCTTTGAGAGTCACATAAGCAAGCTCAACAGACAATATCATATATCAAAGAAATTAAAAATATATATATTTAATGCATTTGAAAATTGAATAAATGATTTACAGTAATATGCACAGTAGAAAAAAATTGATTTTATGATAATATTGAGTAATGAAGAGAAACTACAGGAGTGGGATTCTCTCCCCTAGAATTTCCCAGGGTTATTTACATGTACTGTATACGTTTCATGATCTCAATTATTATAGTTCCATTAATTTTTTAAAAAATTAAAATATTTTTCAATTTTATAGAAAAACAAAGTAACTAAAATAATTCATGAATATTTTTTATTATGTCATGTTATTTTTCAACTGTTTGCCAGTTTTAAAAGCTGATTTTTAAACATGTGATGACATACATTACACAGCACACTGTTATAGTATTAAGATGACTGAAATAATTTGATTAACATTTTTTATTTAATTCTTTTATTTCTCAGGTAGTAGTTCAGTAATGAAAGTCAACTAAAACAATAGAACTTGATATATTTTTCAGTAGGAAAAAATTTTGTCAAATGAAGTAATACTAGAAAATTTATTGGTTCACAATATGCCATTTACAAATTATTTTAATAAATTCAAGTTATATAGATTTGTTTAAATTCTCCTTAATTTCTTTTCCTAAGTATATCATTTTAACCATTTCTGACATTGAACAAAGTGAAATTCAATATGTTCAATGACACTGCAATTTTTTTCAAACAAATTATGAGACAGTGATGGGTAAATTAATTATCCTACCTAAACAGCCTAAATTTATAGTAAAATGTCTATGATAATTAGGAAGATAAATGAGAACATGCTAGCGCAGGCAGAGCTCAGGAATGTGGCAGCTTTGTTTCCAGGTGTGTGTGGCCATGAAGCGAGTGACGGTATTGGTGCTGCTGGAGGGTCGTATCTTCAGTTTGCAGAAAGACACAACAGCTGTGGTGTGCAGTACGGGGAAGCATGATAGAACAGAGTATGCCTGTAAGAAACAATATTTTCATGAAGCAGAACACAAGTCTTGAAGATTTTACCATTTTAAAGTTAAAGCTATGGCTCACTTATTATGCATATTGTACCTTAAACTTTATTCTAATTTTAAAATTGTTTTAAAATGAAATGGAGAGAGCACCATTATATTAAACTCCTCAAAGTAATGTCTGATTTTTTTCCCTTTAAAGTAATTCAGTCTGTCAAATCCATTTATATTACTTAAACAGTTACTGACGCGGCTAAGCATATTGTATGTAATTCTGGGAGTCATTTTTCATAAGGAGTTTTAGGTAATCTAAAACAGCTCACAGAAAGAAAAATAATGGGAGGGAGGAAGGAAATTCAGAATCCATGTTATATCATACTAAAAATCATAAATAGGGCTGCTCACCATCAAAAAAAATGTTCAGGACTACCATATGAAATAAAAAACATATCCCTTATGTATGGCCCCATTCAAGAAAACAGAATAAATCAATGTATAACACTGAGAAACAGAATTAATTTTACATAAAAAGTCAAAGTTGTCTAATTTTTCTAAAGAGGAAATGAGTTTATGAGAACTCAAGTACCAGATTAGTGAGGATGATGAGAATAGACATAGGAAGAAAGGGTAATTGTCTTGAATGTTCATTGCAACACTTACAATCTGTTATGAACATTGATGAGTTAATCTATGAACTATTAAATATATAGTTTTAATCCCTGTTGAGTTTACACAATAATTTAAATGATTTTAAATACTAATAACAGAGAGTCACAATATTTTTAATACTAAAAAATGTTAAAGCTTATTTATCCCAACTCTCTCATTTAACAGATGAGAAAACCAAGGCCAACTATACCAAGTAAAACTTGCTACAGATTATTATGTAATGAGAGTGAGAAGATCTTGTGTCTATAGATAATGTTATGCTAGTAAGTGATTAAGAATGTTAGTACTGGTTTGTTAAGAAGACCCACAATATTACACACAAGTTATAAGAAATAAGGCAAATTACTTAATTTTCCTAAATCTTAGTTTTTACTTATATAAAACGGGAGTTGGAGAAAAGAAACAAAGCTTCATAGCAACATATGAAAGATAAGAAATATAATAGTGGAAAAAAATATTAAAAGAATCATTTCTTTTTTTTTTTTTTAATTCAGGGAGAGGAGAGGAGATAGAGACAGCCACGCACATGGTCCCTACTGGAATTCACCTGGCAAGCCCACTAAGGGGTGATACTCTGCCCATCTGGGGTGCTGCTCTGTTGCTCAACAACTGAGCTCTTCTGGGACCTGAGTCAAAGGCTATGGAGCCATCCTCAGTGCCCAGGGTCAATTTTCTCCAAAAGAGCCATAGCTGCAGAAGGAGAAGAGAGAGACAGAGAAAAGGGGGAGGGGAGGGGTGAAGAAGCAGATGGGTGCCTCTCTTGTGTATCCTGACTGGGAATTAACTCGGGCCTTCCACACATGGGGCCAATGCTCTACTACTGAGCCAATCGGCCAAGGCAAAAATCATTTCTTAACTTTTCTGTTAACTGCATTCTTTTCTGTAGGTTTTTAAAAATGTCTATAATTTTGTTTCTTTAATATTTCTTTTACAATGACATAAATTAAGACATTGGTACTCAAATCATAGCTTTATTTTCTTATTAATTATACAACTTCATTGACTCTTTTGTTTGTTTGTTTTTTGTATTTTTCTGAAGCTGGAAACGGGGAGAGACAGTCAGACAGACTCCCACATGCGCCTGACCGGGATCCACCCGGCAGGCCCACCAGGGGCGACGCTCTGCCCCTCCAGGGTGTCGCTCTGCTGCGACCAGAGCCACTCTAGCGCCTGGGGCAGAGGCCAAGGAGCCATCCCCAGCGCCCGGGCCATCTTTGCTCCAATGGAGCCTTGGCTGCGGGAGGGGAAGAGAGAGACAGAGAGGAAGGAGGGGGGGGTGGAGAAGCAAATGGGCGCATCTCCTATGTGCCCTGGCCGGGAATCGAACCAGGGTCCCCCGCACGCCAGGCCGACGCTCTACCACTGAGCCAACCGGCCAGGGCCTCAACTTCATTGACTCTTTATTGTTTTTAGCTGCAATCTTAGAAACAGTTTAAGCTTCTGGATTAACATTTATGTAATTTACTGATTTTATTTACTAAATTTATTTTCTAATTTACTTTTAAATTATTTTGTATACTTTAAGAAAAATGTTTTTTTTGTTTTGTATTTTAGTTATTTCTCACACATGTATTTAAGGTTTGAACATCATGTGTGTGTGTAGTCATAGCTGCTAAAGGACAATAAAGTCAAAATACATGTGGCAAATATGCACTACAGACTGCCTGCCACTCAGGCACAAGAAAAGATAAACTCTGCCATTTGAGACAACACGCATGGACCTTGAGAATACTGTGCCAAGCAAAATAAGTCCCTCAGAAAAAGCTAAGAGCCTGACCTGTGGTGGCGCAGTGGATAAAGCGTCAACCTGGAATGCTGAGGTTGCCAGTTCCTGGGCTTGCCTGGTCAAGGCACATGTGGGAGTTGATGCTTCCTGCTCCTCCCCTTCTCTCTCTCTCTCTCTTTCTCTCTCTTTCTCTCTCTCTCTCCTCTAAAATGAATAAATAAATAAATAATAATTTATAAAAACCATGTGATTTTACTCATATGTAGGGTATAAAACTGAAACTCACAGACACAGACAATAGTATGGTGGTTACCAGCAGAAAGGGAAAAGGGGAAGGGGAGTAGTGGGCAGGTAAAGGGGGCCAAATATATTGTGACAAAGATGGTTTGACTTTGGGTGGTAAACACACAATGCAATATAGATATAATGTACCTTAGAAATGTACGCTTGAAACCTAGTGATCCTATTAACTAACGTCACCCCAATAAATTTATTTTAAAGACACATTTCAAGACTTAACCATACCAATAGTGACTTTCAATAAATAGTGTGCTTGAAAATACACTATTTATGATTTCTCTAAAACACCAAGAAAAGCTATAAATTAATTGAAACATACTAGATATTGAACTAAAATTATATTTCAGAGAATTTTCTAGACTATACTAATTTCATGTAGCTTGCATCTGTGATAGTAAATCACACATAAATTTTTTTTTGTAAAGTACAAATATCATAATACAACTAAGACATGGATTTTGGATCCCTTGCAAATAATAATTTACTTTTAAATATTTAATGGTTCAAACATGCCTGAATACCAGTTCATCCATGATTTCAACTTATTATGAATTGGTTATGTGTTGGTGCTTAGATAAGTTATGATGTTTATGCTTATAGAAGAAACATGAATTGGGCTTCTCTAACACAAACAAGTCCATTGTAACGGCTGAAGTACACCTGACAATACTCTCCATTCTAATCCATTTATTAGAAATATTTATTTATCTAAAATACTTTATCTATTATGATTTTTTAAAAATAAAAATAAAAACTTTGTTGTAATTTTCAAAGCTATTTATAACCTTGAAAAGGATATTTTGCTTGTCTCTAAAAACACTCTGTTAATTGAATATAATGGACCAATATCAAGAACTTGATATTTCTTTAATTGAGTTCATTGTCTTTACTTTTGATAAGGGAATAAGTAGCTTTGTATTATAGAACATTTTTAACATGAAAATACAAAAATATCTATCCAAACTTTCTTATGAAACAAAGGCACATATCTTCTTAACAGTCTTAATAGGCAAAGCTGTTCTAGATGAAAATAACTATATCTAAAAGAAAGTCATAAACAGCTGAGTTGTATAACCATTTGTTAACCCAACTTGAAATTAAATTTCATACAATCTTTAAATACCTTTGCTTACGGAACTTAAAGTAGAAAATTTCAAATACATAGGCATAGAGAGCTATAATAAGTCACCTGTGTATAATAGTGCATTGTACTCTATTTAGTTCATCTCTGTTGTGTGAACTGGATGACCCCAGACACTTCTCAGCAATCTTTTTGTGGCGTCACAAAGTAGAATCTGATGTCTGACTTTCTTTTTCACTTGCAGTAGGATATTTAGTGCATTCTATTGAGTTCGGTATTCATTCTGACATTTAATTTTTTATTAGTTATTTCATCATTAATAAATTTATTCACTCTGTTATTTAATAGCCAATAGTCAATACTAAATCAATCTACATATATTTTGTTAAAATATTAATACATGCAACATATGTAAAAAAACTAACATAAATATAGAAAGTTAATTATTATTATTTTATAAATAGAAGCTCTTGATTTTGTTTCACTAAGAAACAAAAGATAGAATTGGAGTCACAGAAAATCATAGATCAAATATATAGTAGAGTCTATGGCCAAGGAAGAAAAGAAAAGGACTCATGAATCTTTTAGAAATGAGCACCAGGGAAAAGTTGTGGCTTAGGTAGTTAAAGGATCATATATCCCAATGGGAGAAAGACCAGAAAAAAGAGAGATGATTGATTCCTCAGAGGGTCAACAGAAATCACCAAGTAACCAGCTCAATCCAAGGGATAGAAGAAGAAAGATAGTAAGAGAAAGAGAATACAGTTTTTAGTTTTTACTTATTAAAGAAAATTTCAAACATAGACAAAATAAGTTATAATATAATAAAGACATATATTCTTACCACTCAACTTGAATATTTCTACCATTTTACTATTCTTTATTTTAGGGGATTGTTTGTGTGTTTTGATTCAGGGAAATTTAAAAGTAAAGTCACACACCATATCCTTTCCCCTTTAATTGTCTTAATGTGCATCTCTGCTAAGGGGGAAAAACCTATTTATATACCACTGTGGTATGGTTGCAATAAGCACAATTAACAACAGTTTATTAATTTTTTTCTTGTCATAACCCAATCCATATTTAAGTTTCCTCAGATTGTCTTTTTTGCTGCTGATTTGTTTAAAGCAGATTCCAAGAGATCTACTCAGTTGGTTGCTGTGGCTATTCTAATTTAATCATTTTTATCTTTAATACCTGAATTCTTCTATATAATTTTTAAACTTTACAATGTTAACTAATTTATTATCTTGTTTTGTTTTATTTATTTTTTTTTGACAGAGACAGAGAGAAAGTCAGAGAGAGGGACAGATAGAAACAGCCAGGAAGGGAGAGAGATGAGAAGCATCAATTCTTTGTTGTGGCACCTTAGTTGGTCATTGATTTCATTCTCATATGTGCCTTGCCTGGGGGGCTACAGCAAAGCAAGTGAGCCCTTTCAAGCCAGCAACCTTGGGCTCAAGCCAGAGACCTTTGGGCTCAAGCCAGTTACCATGAGGTCATGTCTATGATCCCACGCTCAAGCCAGCGATTCTGTGCACAAGCTGGTAAGCCCCTGCTCAACCTGGATGAGCCTGCGCTCAAGTTGCCGACCTCAGGGGTTTGTACCTGGGTCCTCTGCGACCCAGTCCAGCGCTCTATCCACTGTGTCACCACCTGGTCAAGCTAATTTATTATCTTGAAATAAAATACTTCTAGAAAGGTAAAATAAATTCTTAATTATTTGCCTAAAAATTCAAATGGATCAAGAAATTAATATGTAGATGGCCTTATTTGGTTACTGATTTGATTGATATGCACCCTAGGAAAGAATTAAAATATGTTTATATTAAAGTATATATACACAACTATTTGTTTTCTTTTTTTAAATTGGATTTATTGGGGTGATATCAGTTAATAAAAGTATATGGATTTCAGGTGTACTGTTCCACAATGCATTATCTGCACATTTCACTGTGTGTTCACCACCTAAGTCAGCTCTTCTTCCATCACCATTTATCTCCCCTTTACTCTCTTCTACCTTCCCTATCACCTCTTCTTTCTGGTAATCCCCATACTCTTGTCTGTGTCTATGAGCTTTTCTTTAACACACACCTATTTTCAACTAAAAGACTCATCCCGGGGTATCCCTGAGGACATAAATGCCAAGATTTAAAGTTGTGAATGAGATTACTGATCTTGTTTTATTGCTCTGCCATTATGAGGATATAGGGAAAACCTGTTTGCTTTTCTACATATTTTTTAGATTCTGCTCTTCATATTGACTGTTTCTCTCTTTTTACACCTCAAGTTTCAAATGTCTCAGAGATGAATGTCTGGATAAATTAGTCATCATTCTCAGAGATTTTATGTTGGTTCACTCATTCTGGATAATTAGGTATATGGGGTCAATTTGACAATTTGTTTGTAAAAATTCACTTATAAATAGACTGTGTAAATAATAATATGAATCAAAGAAGTGATGAAAGAAGCCAGACACCACAAGCCAGGCTCTCTGGTTGATTGGCTCACAATAGAGTGTTGGCCCAGTGTGTGGAAATCCTGGGTTCAGTTCCTGGTCAGGGCACACAGGAGAAGTGACCATTTGCTTCTACCCCCCTCTCCTTCCCCCTCCTTTCTTTCTTTCTCTTTTCCCCTCTCACAGCCATGGCTTGAATTGTTCAAGCAAGTTGGCCCAGGTGCTGAGGATGTCTACATGGCCTGCCTCAGATGCTGAAATAGCTTGGTTGCCCAGCAACAGAGCAGTGGCTGCAGATGGGCAGAGTATCACCCTGTAGAGGGCTTGCTGTAAGGATGCCGGTCGGGCACATGCGGGAGTCTATCTCTACCTCCCTGCCTCTCACCTGGTAAAAAAGAAGAAGAAGAAGAAGAAGAAGAAGAAGAAGAAGAAGAAGAAGAAGAAGAAGAAGAAGAAGAAGAAGAAGAAGAAGAAGAAGAAACCACTGAAGAAGCAGCAACAATATCTTTATTTGAAACTATATCCTTCAGTATCAGACAGAAAGCCTTATGAGGTTTCTATTTTGTTTGTATCTACACAGACAAGACAGCAGTTCAGCAGTTCATGACTCATTAGGTGTGATAGCTATGGTGAGAGTTTGATCATCGAATTTGATATAGTCTATAAAGAAGACATACAAGTCTAATAGCATGGATTTGGACAGAATGTTGAATAAGAAGTGTTCTTAAGACTAATATTCATTAGCATGGGCTATTTCAACAATAACATTTTTTTTAATTAAATGAGAGGAGTGGAGTCGGACAGATTTATTCCTGCATGTATCCCAACAGGGATCTACCCGGAAAGCCCCCATGGGGGGATGCTCTGCTCATCTGGCACCATTGCTCTATTACTTGGCAACCAAGTTATTTTTTTAGTGCCTGAGGTCGAAACCGTGGAGCCATTCTCAGTACCTGGGGCCAACTTGTTAGAACCAATCTGAGCCATGGCTACAAGAAGGGAAGAGATAGATAGAGAGAGAAAGAGAAAGGGGAGGGGGAGGGGGAGAGGAGCAGATGGTTGCTTCTCCTGTGTGTCCTGACCAGAATTGAACTTGGGACAATCACACGCCAGGCAACACTCTACCACTAAGCCAACTGGCCAAGGCCAATATAACATTTTTAATCTAGTACCTTCATGTTGTTGTTGAGTAGTGAATATTTACTGAAAAATTTTAAAAAAATATTTCTTTCACTATTATCTAAAATTTTTATTTCATGCTACAGATAAATAAACGAGCATAATGGGTATAACTACAACACAATCACATAACTAGTTGTATACTCAGGTTTAAAACTTTTTGTTAGTAATTTTAATTAATACCAGCAACTATGTCCCAATCTTTAGTAGTAGGAGACATGTAAATGAAGAAACACCAGGGGCAGTAATTTCTCTGGCTTCCATGTGTGGTACATTGATTCCAAAATGGTAATATAATATAGGGGCTTTATGGTAGGGATGTATGGTAGTATTTTATAGCTAGATTCCTATTAATTCCTATTGCCTTTTAGGGTTTCTATCAGGAGCACTATATGTACAGAATTTGATAGCCTTTTGGGATTTCTATCAGGGCACTATATGTACAGAATTTGATAGCCACTGAAAACTCACTCGCCCTAAATAGAAGTTGTCTCTAGAATATAGAGACTAGAGAAAAAGGCTAACACCATGTTTATAAATGTTTTTGCATTCCATTTTTCTTGTCTAAAAGTCAGATCCACATTGTGAAACCAATACATTTTTAGTCCAGGTTAATGCAGAAGCCAAAAACAACTCCAACTTTGCTTTCAGTTTTCATCAAAGAAAAACATCATGTTGTCATGATTTACCCTGACACTTGTTCAATCTTTCACCATATCTAAAGCTAAATTGTTCTTATAAACCTTTATGATGTAGAGTATTTAAAAAGAGTATAAGTGTCCCTGGCCAGTGGCTCAGTGGATAGAGTGTTGACTTAGTGTATGGAGCATATGAATATCCTAGGTTTGATTCCTGGTCAAGGCACACAGGAGAAGTGACCATCTGCTTCTCCCACCCTCCCTCTCCCCGTTCTCTCCTTCTTCCCCTCCCACAGCCAGTGGCTCAATTAGTTTGAGCATAACCCCAGGCACTGAGGCTACTTTAGTTGATCTGAGTGCCTCAGCCTCAGGTGCTAAAAATAGCTTGGTACTTGAGCATTGGCCCCAGACAAGGGTTGCTGGGTGGATCCTGGTTGGAGATCATGTGAGAGTTTGCCTCACTATCTTCCTGCCACTCACCTAAAAATGAATAAATAAAAATTAAAAAAGCATAAGTGTAAGGTTTACAGTCATATGGCAGTGAATTTCAACAAGTTGTTATACGGCTCTCTGTCCTTACCTTTAGTTTCACTGACAATCATTCTATTTAGAGTTAATTTATAATATTCATATAAAGTTTCCACTTGATGTCAAGTTGTCTTGAGAATGAAAAGATTTTGTTCTTACAAAAGTATTATTGAACTTGATTTCATTTTAGCTTACATTCAATTTTGACATTATTTGACCTGGACTTGAATGTACTTAACACTGAGTAGACAAATTCTTATATAAGACAATCTTGATTAACTTGATCTTTCAGCAAAATATTTTGCAAATCAAAACTGCATTTAATGTGTAATACAGTTGGATTTTGAAATGATTATTCTAGTGCTGTTTACTGGCAAAAATAGTTAAAAGACTGTTCTTCCCACTGCTAGAAGAGAAAGTCAGATTTCTCACTTGAACCTTTTTCATTCACTAAATATTTTACCAGTGAAAAACTCAAAATAGCAACAAAACAGGATGAAAAAGAAATATTTATTTTTTTACTTATGAAACCATCCTTATTTTTTAAAGATTTTATTTATTCATTTTAGAGAAGGAGGGAGAAAGAGAGAGAGAGAGAAGGGAGAGAGAAGGGGGGAGGAGAAGGAAGCATCAACTCCCATATGTGCCTTGACTGGGCAAGCCCAGGGTTTTGAACCGGCAACCTCAGCATTCCAGGTCGATGCTTTATCCACTGTGCCACCACAGGTCAGGTGAAATCATCCTTATTTTTTAAAAATCAACAAAATATTGTATATATGAAGGCTCAAAAAGATCATGTAACTTGGAATAAATATGCTATGTTACTAATTTAATGATATTAGTCTGACTAATCATAAAGTAGAGCCAAATAAGAATGTTCTAACAAAGTAAGTTTATAAAAGGGTTCCTGTAAAATGTTAAATACAGTCTGTTGTTTTTATAACCATGACTCAATATTACTAATTTGGTAATCAAAGTCAGTATTCTGTAACAAATTACTAGTATATAGTCAATCCTGTATTCTCACCTCTGGCCAAGCTCTCATTACTGTTGACAGGCCTGTTCCTTTCCAGCTGGTGCATATCAAGGGTTAACATCCAAACAAGAAGAATAAGCAGAGGCTCCCACCCTTCCTCTCAATCCCACTATACCGGGGTTTGCAGTTCTGTCTCTTGCTTGCTCAGGGCCAAACAAGGCAGCTTGACTGTGGAAATCTATGGACACTTGTTACATGAAGCAAAAATCCTAATTTCTTGCTAGCTTCAGTGTCTGTAACAAACAAAGACTCCAACTTTCACATATGCCAACTCTGGGAGCTGTGTGGGCTTCGATCAGTTATCTAAACAAATTGTGCTGAGTCCTTCAGCAAAAACTCTCAGTGCCCTCCTTTGGATTCCTTTGCTCTATTTTATTCATTTCCTCCTCCTTCTCCCTCCTTATAAAAATCCCTGCCTGCACCAAAAGAGAAAAATAGTTACGTTTTTTGTTTTTGTTTGTTTTTAAGTGAGAGGAGAGGAGATGGTGAGACAGACTCCTTCATTTGCCCCAACCAGAATCTACCCAGTAACCTTTGTCTGGGGCCATGCTAGAATCAATTGAGCTATTTTTAGTGCTTGAGGCTGATGTGCTTGGACCAACTGAGCTATTCTCAGTGCCAGGGCTAATACTTGAACCACTTGAGCCATTGGCTGCAGGAGGTGAAGAGGGAAAGAAGGGGAAAAAGGAGGGGAAGAGAAGCAGATGGTCGTTTCTCTTGTGTGCCCTGACTGGGAATCGAACCTGGGACATTTAAGTTGACACTCTACCCACTGAACTAACTGGCCAGGGTGAAAATGTTTTTTTTTTGAGGAAAGGAGTGCACCCTCCTCCACCCCCCATCCAGTCTTTTCAGGTGGCCAGCACTTGAATAAACTTCTTTCCTTCTACCTGCCCCTTGTCATGTAATTGGTTTCCACAGCAACAGGCAGCTGGACCAGAGGCTTATTTTTCCAGTTTCAACCAGACACAATAAGGGGGTAGTTCGGCTTTGCCAGTAAAGGGAGGGGTGGATGCCAGCCTTTTCTCTCACTTTCCTTGGGGCTAAAATGCTCCTTTTCATTATAAATATTATAGAAAAGGAAATTTATTTCTGCTTAAAAACTAGTGCCTTTTCTAAATTCACTTAAGTACCTAGAAAAGGAGAACTCCAATTTTTACATTTTGCTTTTTAGTTGTCTTTAATTTATTTGAAGAATTTGTAAGCTAAGGAGATAGGATATTGACTTAAGCACCTGAAAATTTCTGTTTCCCATATAGTAAGATGAATGTGAATTTCACGGTCCTGTAATGTTGCTAGGTGGCTTTATCTATCTCATTTTTTTAAAATAAAGGATGCAAAAATAAGTTATTTATCATAATTTATTTCAAAATTTTTGTTGCAGTATGTAAATACTTAGAATATCTTAATATAGAAATGTTTTTTTTTCCTGTCTTAGATGCATTAAAAATTTAAGATCAAGTACTATCAACCCTTAAGATGTTGGAAGTGAATTTTCTGATCAATTTAGGTTGTGGAACTAATAGCCATCAAACTATTTTGAATGAGCAAGGACATGAAATTTTGATTTGAAAAAGAATAAGAAAGAGCATCCCTTTGTAAATGAATGCTGTGTGCTTAAATCTATCAAAAGAGGACCATGAAGGACAATATTTTGAAGGCTCAGGAGCAAATGGGTATAAAATTATCGGACTCAAGATATATGTCCACGTAATTATTACCCTGCCTAGCTTTCATTTGAATAAATAGCCTTAGCTGGCCCATAGACCCATACCAGTTCTTATCCCAGTAGCAGCAGTTAAGGATTGACTTCATCAGAAGTCAGCATCTCCCCAATCAGTCACCCAGCAAATGATACACATGTCTCTGCTATACATATCTCTAACACGTTATCAAAATTATCTATGAAAGCCAAAAAAGAGTTTGTAGTAAAATTGTTACAGCAACCACAGGAAACTGAGACAATGGCTTAAAAAATTTATGTTGGCCCTGGCCGGTTGGCTCAGTGGTAGAGTGTCAGCCTGGCGTGCGGAAGTCCCGGGTTCGATTCCCGGCCAGGGCACACAGGAGAGGCGCCCATCTGCTTCTCCACCCCTCCCTCTCTCTGTCTCTCTCTTCCCCTCCCACAGCCAGGGCTCCATTGGAGCAAAAGATGGCCCGGGCGCTGGGGATGGCTCCTTGGCCTCTGCCCCAAGTGCTAGAGTGGCTCTGGTCATGACAGAGCGATGCCCCAGATGGGCAGAGCATTGCCCCCTGGTGGGCATGCCGGGTGGATCCCGGCCTGGCGCCTGTGGGAGTCTGTCTGACTGCCTCCCCATTTCCAGCTTCAGAAAAATACAAAATAAATAAATAAATAAATAACATTATGTTTCATAAATTCACGGATTAAATAGGAACAGTTTGACAATTTTTTTACAATTAACTGAGAGGTGAGGAGGCAGAGAGACAGACTCCTGCATGCACCCTGACTGGAATCCATCTGGCAAGCTCTCTATGAGGTGATGCTCTGTCCATCTGGGACATTGCTCTGTTACTCAACAACCAAGCTATTCTAGAAGCCATGGAGCCATCCTCAGCACCTGAAGCCAACTTGCTCAAATCATTTGAGCCATGGCTGTGGGAGGAGAAGAGAGAGAAAGATAAAGATAATTCAAAAGAGAGAGAGAGAGAGAGAGAGAGAGAGAGAGAGAGAGAAGGGGGTTGGAGAAGCAGATGGTTGCTTCTCCTGTGTGCCCTGACTGGGAATCAAACCCAGGTATTCCATACTCCAAGCTGACACTCTACTACTCAGCCAACCAGCCAGGGCCTTGACAATTTTTGTTTGGAGTCTTTCATGGGGTTATAGTCAGATTGGCTGAGGCTGTACTGAAGCAAAGTTTGAGTGGGCTAGAATCCCTTATGGTTCACTACATGGCTGATCATTAATGCTGGTTATGTATGGCCTGGCAGCTCATCCAGACCAATAGACTGAAGTTTCTCAATGTGGCTTAAGCCTCTGATATCATGGCAGCTGAATTTCAGGAGGGAGCATCCCAAGAGAATACTAAGAGTGAGAATAAGAGACCTAAGTGACACTGAAATGCTCTCTATGACCTAAACTCAGTAGCTCCAGGAATCATTTCCATTGGATTTTACCTGCCAGGGAAATGAAGAGTAGTCCAAATTCAAATATAAGCAAATTAACTACCTCTTTTTTTTTAAGATGTTAATTTTTTTATTGATTTTAATTTACTGTGTTTACATAGATTCTAGTGTCCCCCTGAATTCATTCCCCCTCCCACGTTCCTCTCAACATCCCCCTTAACCTCTGCCCTCAACGCCTTCCCCCGCTTCCCTCCAGGAAGAAGCAAAGTAGTTGTAGCCAGATGTAATCTATCATACCAGGTTGCACTTTTAAATTTTAGACAACCTAGAGTAATTTCCAACATTTGAGTCTGTCAAATTTTGTTTTGTAACACTCTGCGTCATACAACCTGTCACAGAAATGTGGCTCCTGGTTTTTTCTACACCAGCACTATGCTAAAATGTTTTTCCCCCAAGCTTAAAACAGTCTTCATTCCTTCACTTCTGCTAAATTTTTACCTAAATTTTAGGACATAGTCTGTGTTCTGGTTTACCTTAGTTTTTTAATGCTCCACACGACATCTATTTTCTGAATTCCTTTTTTCAAATTTATTCTAGACCTCCTGTATCCTCAATGCGTGTGTGCTGGTGACAGAAGCCCACCTGAGACAGAACTTGTTTAGAGATGGCAGCTGGGTGAGCAGTTGTAATAGTCCATTACAGTGGCCGGCATTAGCCTTCTGTTTGCTTACTCATGATATTTTCTGATTATGTAATTATAGAAACACACTCACTAAGTGTCTGTCCATCTACTTTACCCTTAGGAACATTTTGACTCATTGCAGTAAATGTTTGTGGGTGAGTTCATACTAATTGTCACTTTAATCTTCTTGCTCATTGATGGAATCACATCTATCTTGTGGCTTTTTGTTATGAATTCCCTACTAGACTCTTCCCACCCATTCTGCTTTACCATTACACTTTGAAATTTGACAGCCAGCTCTGCCATCACTGCCAGCCTCCAGATGATAGCTTCTAATGATTATCTTATACTGCAAGTACCACCATCACTATTGCATTTCTCACCTCCTTAGTGATGGCAGTGTCCTCTGGCAACTCTTAAGGAACATAGTGAAGTAATGGGTTCTCAGGTTATAGAGAAAATTTCATAATAAAGCTGTAAAGTGAATAAAAATATATAACATGGTATAATTAGATTGGGTGATAAAGTAAGGTCTCTGAAGAAATGATATTTAATTTGAAAACAATGCAAAAAATGAGTTAATCATTTAGAGTTAATAGTAGAAAGTTTTTATGAGAAAAATTTCTATCTATATATTCAGATTATATTTTTTTCTTAATACTCAAATTTCATATTTTTAATTCCTTCTGGTTTTTCCACAATGACCTCATATAACCACTACATTATAGTATTTACCCTCTTGCTTCTTGGGCTTTGAACTTGAATTAAAAACTGTTTAACTCTTCATCTTTTGAAGGTAGTTTCTTCACATATCTTTAATCCTGCTGAACACAGATATCAGAAAGATGAGTTTGACTTCCTAGTCTTAATTAGAGATTTTTCTTTGCACAAACTCCTGTCCCAGCATTTATCAACAATGTAAACTGCAATAGTTCTCCATTTTTGTCTGTTTCAATATGCTATCAGCTCTTTGAAAGAAGAAACCACATTTTATGCTTCTATCCAGCATATGGCCCAGTGTTCTGTGTTCTTAGGATGAATGAAAAAGTGAATAAAAGTGTTTTATTTTTAATATTTCAATTTTTTTTATTTTAGTGAAGTGTGAGGCAAGGAGGCAGATAGACTCCTGCATGTGCCCCGACTTGGATCCACACCACAAGTCCCCTACAAGGTGATGCTCTGCCCATCTCAGGCCACTGCATCATTGCTGGGCAACTGAGTCATCTCAGTTCCTGAGGGGAGGTCAGTCCTCCTCAGCGCCCTGGGCTAACTTGCTTGAAGCATTCAAGCCATGGCTTCAGGATGGGAAGAGAGAGAGAGAGAGAGAAAGAGTGAGAGAGAGAGAGAGAGAGAGAGAAGTAGGAGGAGGAAGGGTGGAGAAGCAGATTGGCACTTCTTCTTTGTGCCCTGACCAGGAATTGAACCCAGGATTTCCACACACCGGGGCAACACTCTACTGCTGAGCCAACTAGCCAGAGCCAAAACAGTGTTTCTTGAGAACAGCTGTTTATCAGTCCTGGGAATGAGGATAAATATATATATGCTACTTGAATAAAGAAAGCTCTATGGGAGTACTGACATCACCTGAGCTTAGTGCTATGTTCTAGTCCTAAAGTAGAGGTTGACATAATAGTGAATGCTCAATAAATACTTGTCGATTGTTGAATGAATAAGATAACAGCCTCATTTAAATTAGCAAAAATTGAAAGCTATATTTCACTCTGCCTCTTACAGTAAGCAAGTGTAATCCAAACCTAGAAAAAGATGCATTGCAATAAACCATATTAAAATATGCATTATGTGAATTTGCTTTACTCCTGACATGACCAGTATTTTTCTCTCCTTCATTTTCCCTGGAACCTTGTTTTCTTCTCTACTTACATGATCTTCATTCATATCTTTTAGAAAACTACTTCAAATGTATTTTTGAGTAGGTAAAAAAATATATAAACTTTATTTTTTCTGGGCAAGCAATAAAAACTAACAAGGAGGAATCTTAACTATCAGCCTAGATATTATGCAAATTTTAAATATCTTAGATATATTTTTCTATGTAGGGCTGATAAGCTATCCATCTGTAAGACAGATTAAAAATACTTAGCAATTTATTATAAAATGGAAAAATATATTTATTCTTTGAAATTAGGTGTTTGAGGCTACTTTATTTTAAATTTTTAGTTTTGGCTATTAACTGAAAAACTTTAAAACTTTCAGTGAAAATAATAGAAATTCTACAGTAAAATTCTAAATTTTAAAAATTAAACATATTTAAATTGTGAAAATCAGGCTATAAAGAGAGTTATCAAGTCAAAGAAAAGAGAAGTTACACTGAATAAAAATGTGTGTAATTATTCTCTGAGTCTCAGTTTCTCTCTTCCTAGCCTAAAATGGTTGGGAAAAGTTATTGAATTTTATTACATTCTGAAATTTTATGACTTTGCTTATCAGCTTATCCTTCTGACAATATACTGAAAAAGTGAATTTCTTTAACTCATTTTTTATAGCTGGAAGAAGTTCTTCAGTGTGTCTATTAATAGTGCCCTTGAAACAATAAAAAAATAAAAATCAGTAAAAAATGAAACTAAAAGGCATAATTCTACAAAATAATACAATTCCAGTATACATATGTATCTATGCTAAAGACTGTTTTGAATACCTACAGCCAGTAAAAATAATTTCGAAAAGTTCTAGGTTCCAGAATCATGCCTAGAAGCTCAGATAGTCTGGCTGAATTGATTTGAAGCAGAACTGCATAAAGTTATCAGAGCCATTATGGGAGCAATTCTATTAGTCTTTTAGCTGAGACAAGCTTTGAGAGAAAAAAAAATATGGTGTGGACTAGGAAGGCAATGAAGTTGAAGGCTTGAAGATACGTTTTAGTGAAAAGAGTGACTTAGGGATATTAGGGAAGCAAAGTACGTCAAAAATAGATACAGGGATATAACAGAATTCTTTGTTCATGTGAAGGTGAAAAACTGCTTATAGGCTCTTTGCTTCTTGTAGGCAAATCTCAGGGTCAGAAATTACTTATGGGTTCTCCTACAGGCCTTTGAGTGCCTCTTGTCTCAGAGGTTTAATTTATAGTGAATGAATAATTTAAGGTGTTGGATTAACAAAAAGAAGTCATATATGAGGAAAACAATGGGTTTTCCATGGAAAGTAATATAAACGTTAGAGTGTTTTCTTTTAAAAAAAGACCACAAACAACAACCAGCTTTTAAAATGTTTCCCATAATGCCAAATTGACGTATTTGAGGGAAATGGTAGGTAGAACTTCTAAGAGTTATTTGAAGTATACAACTAAACAATGAAGGGTTCTTGAGTTAGAAATTTGGAGAAAGCATATTTGATCTAATTAACATATTTAAAACTCTGCTAAAATGCCATTTTTTTCAAGAGTATTTTCTTGCTAATGCCATTTGCTCAATCATAACTCCTGACCGAAACGTTCACCCTTCAAATGTGATTTTACTCATATTCTCTAGTAGCACTTACTTCTCAGAAATAGAATTATTTTTCACATGGTTATCTATATCTGTAACAAGATTGTGTGCTATTTGAGATGAAGTGGCAATATCTTATTTATATCTCCGTCTTCATTGCCCAAGCCTTATGCTAGTCACATTATAGGTACTTTGTAGTTAATGAGCAATTATATGATTTGCAATACAAAAAAAAACAATTGTCATCCCAAATATGAGTAAGACTTAAGCCATTGTATACATCAGAACTTTGTCTCATAGGATATTCTGTCTGATTAATTTTTAATTAAAAATTTATTTGGTTTGAGATACAATTTTAACTTCTAATAACCTAGGATGCTTATCAAAACTCCATGAAATCTTTTGAGATTCACTTATCACCAAATTAATAAATCTCAAATTTTGTCCAACCTGTTTTTTGTTGCTTAATACACACAGAGATAGCTGTATAAATCTCAAAATCTAAAATATTATAGAATTATGACATGCTTATTTCTAATTGCATACTCTAATTAACTCTATGTGTTACTTATAGAATTAATAAGTACATTTTCAGAATGTCTAGAAAAGACCCATTATACATAATTGTCTTATATTAATTATAATAAACTATTTAAATTTTAGATCATCTAATATTAAGGTCTATCAGCTGATGAAAATGTAATTCTCTTCTCCAAAATGACTGGCATATGTTCATGCATGAAAAGGTATGTTGTTTATCAAACTGAAAGTCAAAGAATTTAAAACTAAGCTGTTAGGTAAATGGATAGCCAGGGTTACATAAAAAGGTCAAGCATGCATTAAATTGCCTTGGCAGTTATTCCTAGAAACTATGTGATTCTTTAACCCTGATGAAATTTTATTTATCATAAATAGTATTTACATGAAAGACAAGAAAAGTTTCTTGAGAAAATAAAAAAAAACTATAATAGACCAAGAATAGCCAATATATTGTAATTGATGATTGCATTCTAGCACATTAGATCTGATGGCCATATTTGCAGATCCCGGTTTTGCCCCATAGTAGTTATGTTATTTCACCCTCTGAAAATCGATATCTTGATCTGCAAAATTAAAGATGGAGCACTTGCAAGATTGTTTTGAATATTAAATCATTAAGACATAAATAACCCTCAATATATTGCATGTTATTAGTACCTTAATGCCTAGTTTTCTTTTATTTCATTCCTCCCTTTTACTTGCAAATTCTGCTTTTTAATTTTCTTTTATTTTTTAAATGTGTTTTCTTACTTTCTTGGTTTTGATAGATACTGTTTTTCACTGTCATTCCCCTTCAAATAGTACTTTTACTTATTTACTCCAAATAAGATAAAAAAACTTTACAAAAAGAGAACTAACCTGTTTCCAGCCTCCACAACACAGATCTCCCTCCTTCTCTTTCTCCCTCTCACTCACCTCTCTCCTTCCCTTCTTCCTCTTTCCCCCCTTTCACCCCTTCCAATTAGAAAACAAGGCTGACATGTGAAGGGAAAAATGTAAAACTAATGAAGATACTAGAGTATATACAATGTATACCCAAAATGAATAAAGAATTAAAGGATGTATTGAACAAAAGGTTTAAGAAATTGAGATTCTTCTTCAGATTTTAACATGTCTGTATTACAGGAAATAATGGCCAATCCAATGCCAGGAGAACAGATGGGTTCAATATGAAAAATGAATTCATAGATTGATGGTTTCAACATGACAAAAGTTTTTATATGAGAAAAGTGGCATTACAGAAATGAGAATTTAGCCTTGTTATTTTAGTCCTTGTCATTCTAGTCTTTATTTACTCCCACAGGGTTTTAGTCTCTCCTTATCAAAATCACAACCATGTTAAATGTAGAGAGCAATATATTCTCAGTCAGTCATTCCTATCTGTCATTCCATTCAGGTTCTCAGCTTGCATCTAGAGTGAGAGACCATAGAGTAAAAATAAAAACAACAAATTATGTCTAAATTACATAAAAATATGTTTGCAAATTACATCTTTATTCTACATTTCTGAAATTATTGGCATAACTTCCCTGCCAGATAAAAGCCATAAGAAGTCAATCAACACTTCATGGGGTGAGGTTATGAAACACCATGCCAAATGAATTTTGAGACATTTTATTAGACTCTTGGGATGGCTGTTCTTAGGAAATCCCAGTGAGATTAGAACACTAATTCTTGCTCATCTAATCTTGGAAAAGTGTTTTTACTAATCTTCATTATCTGAAATTATAATATAAAACTGTCCCCTGACATAGGATGTTTTTTTTCTTTTTTTTAATCTTATTTTTATTAATTTTAATGCAGTGACATTGATAAATCAGGGTACATATGTTCCGAAAACACATCTCCAGATTATTTTGACCTTTGATTATGCTGCATGCCCCTCACTCAAAGTCAAATCGTCCTCAGTCACCCTCTATCTGGTTTTCTTTGTGCCCCTACACTCCCCCCACTCCCTCCTTCTCCTTCCTTGCCCCCTCACCACCACTCCACCCCACTCCCTGTTACCATCACATTCTTGTCCATGTCTCTGAGTCTCTTTTTTTTTTTTGTATTTTTCTGAAGCTGGAAACGGGGAGGCAGTCAGACAGACTCCCGTATGCGCACGAACAAGATCCACCCGGCACGCCCACCAGGGGCGACGCTCTGCCCACCAGGGGGCGATGCTCTGCCCCTCCGGGGCGGGGGGGGGGTCGCTCTGCCGAGACCAGAGCCACCCTAGCGCCTGGGGCAGAGGCCAAGGAGCCATCTCCAGCGCCCAGGCCGTCTTTGCTCCAATGGAGCCTTGGCTGCGGGAGGGGAAGAGAGAGACAGAGAGGAAGGAGGAGGGGGTGGAGAAGCAAATGGGCGCTTCTCCTATGTGCCCTGGCCGGGAATCGAACCGGGGTCCCCTGCACGCCAGGCCGACGCTCTACCGCTGAGCCAACCGGCCAGGGACCCGAGTCTCATTTTTATGTCCCATCTATGCATGAGTTCATATAGTTTTTAGTTTTTTTTCTGATTTACTTATTTCACTCCGTATAATGTTATCAAGGTCCATCCATCTTATTGTAAATGATCCAATGTCATCATTTCTTATGGCTGAGTATAAGTATTCCATAGTATATATGTACCAAAGCTTTTTAATCCACTCGTCCTCTGACGGACACTTGGGCTGTTTCCAGATATTCCCAATTGTGAACAATGCTGCCACAAACATGGGGGTGCATTTCTCCTTCTGGAACTGTTCTATGGTGTCCTTGAGGTATATTCCTAAAAGTGGGATGGCTGGGTCAAAAGGCAGTTCGATTTTCAATTTTTTGAGGAATCTCCATACTGTTTTCCACAGAGGCTACACCAGTCTGCATTCCCACCAGCAATGCAGGAGGGTTCCCTTTTCTCCACATCCTCGCCAGCACTTATTCTGTGTTGTTTTGTTGATGAGCGCCATTCTAACCAGTGTGAGGTTATATCTCATTGTGGTTTTAATTTGCATTTCTCTAATGATTAATGATGTTGAGCATTTTTTCATATGCCTATTGGCCATCTGTATATCCTCTTTGGAGAAGTGTCTATTAATTTCTTTTGCCCATTTTTAGATTGGATTGTTTGTCTTCCTAGTGTAGAGATTTACAAGTCCTTTATAAATTTTGGTTATTAACCCCTTATCAGACATACTGTCAAATATGTTCTCTCATTGTGTAGTTTGTCTTTTTATTCTGTTCTTATTGTCTTTGGCTGTGCAAAAGCTTTTTAGTTTGATTTAGTCCCATTTGTTTAT
This sequence comes from Saccopteryx leptura, assembly GCF_036850995.1. NCBI lineage: Eukaryota > Metazoa > Chordata > Mammalia > Chiroptera > Emballonuridae > Saccopteryx > Saccopteryx leptura. Next base: position 139,938,063 of record NC_089506.1, read on the forward strand.
CCTGTCTTTTATTTCCCTTGCCCGTGGAGATAAATCAGCAAATATATCGCTACGAGAGATGTCGGAAAGCTTACTGCCTGTTTTCTTCTAAGATGCTTATGGTTTGACGCCTTACATTTAAGTCTTTTATCCATTTTGAGTTTATTTTTGTAAATGGTGTAAGTTGGTGGTCTAGTTTCATTTTTTTTCAGGTTGCTGTCCAATTTTCCCAACACCATTTGTTGAAGAGGCTTTCTTTGCTCCATTGTATTTGCTTACCTCCTTTGTCAAATATCAGTTGTCCATAGAGCTGTGGGTTTATTTCTGGGTTCTCCGTTCTGTTCCATTGATCTATGTGTCTGTTCTTATGCCAGTACCAGGCTGTTTTGAGTACAATGGCCTTGTAGTATAGCTTGATATCAGGAAGTGTGATACCTCCCCCTTTATTCTTCTTTTTTAAGATTGCTGAAGCTATTCATGTTCTCTTTTGGTTCCATATAAATTTTTTGAATATGTGATCTATATCTTTAAAGTATGTCATTGGTATTTTAATTGGTATAGCATTGAATTTATAGATTGCTTTGGGTAATATAGACAGTTTAATGATGTTTATTCTTCCTAACCCTGAGCATGGTATATGCTTCCACTTGTTTGTATCTTCCTTGATTTCTTTTATCAATGTTTTATAATTTTCCAAGTACAAGTCTTTAGTCTCCTTGGTTAAACTTACTCCTAGGTATTTTATTATTTTGGTTGTAATAGTGAAGGGGATTGTTTCCTTAATTTCTCTTTCTGCCTGCTCATTGTTGGTGTATAAAAATGCCTCTGATTTCTCGGTATTAATTTTATATCCTGCCACCTTGCTGAATTCATTTATCAGGTGCAGTAGTTTTTTGACTGCGACTTTAGGGTTTTCTATATACAATATCATATCATCTGCAAAAATTGATAGCTTTACTTCTTCTTTTCCAACTTGAACGCCTTTTATTTCTTCTTCTTGTCTGATTGCTATGGCTAGGACTTCCAGAACTATGTTGCATAAGAGTGGTGAAAGGGGGCACCCCTGCCTTGTTCCTGATCTTAAGGGGATTGCTTTTAATTTTTGTCCATTGAGTATGATGTTGGCTTGGGTTTGTCATAGATGGCTTTTATCATGTAGAGGTATGTTCCCTGTATTCCCACTTTGCTGAGAGTTTTGATCATCAATGGGTGCTGGATTTTATCAAATGCTTTTTCTGCATCTATTGAAATTATCATGTGTTTTTTTTCCTTCCTTTCATTTATGTGATGAATAACATTGATAGATTTGTGAATATTGTACCAGCCTTGCCTCCCCAGAATAAATCCCACTTGATAATGGTGTATGATTTTTTCCATATATTGTTGGATCCAGTTTGCTAATATTTTGTTGAGGATTTTAGCATCTATATTCATCAGGGATATTGGCCTATAATTTTCTTTCTTTGTCTTGTCTTTGCCTGGTTTTGGAATCAGAATTATGCTCGCCCCATAAAAGGAGCTTGGAAGTCTTCCTTCCTCTTGAATTTTTTGAAATATCTTGAGAAGGATAGGAGTTATTTCTTCTTTGAATAGTTGGTAGAATTCAGTTGTGAAGCCATCTGGCCCAGGACTTTTCTTTGTTGGGAGTTTTTTGATAACTTTTTTTTATCTCATTTGTTATCATCAGTCTGTTTTGGTTTTCTGATTCTTCCAGACTGATTTTTGGAAGATTGTATGTTTTAAGGAATTTGTCCATTTCATCTAGATTGTCTAGTTTTTTGGCATACAGTTCTTCATAATATTTTCTTACAATCCTTTGTATTTCTGTTGTGTCAGTTGTTATTTTTCCCCTCTCATTTCTAATTTTATTTATTTGAGTCCTCTCTCTCTTTTTCTTGGTGACTCTAGTTAAAGGTTCATCAATCTTGTTTACCTTTTCAAAAAACGAGCTCCTAGTTTCATTGATCCTCTGTATTGTTTCTTTAGTCTCTATATCATTTATTTCTGCTATGATTTTTATTATTTCCTTCCTTTTACTACATTTAGGCTTTACTTGCTGTTCTTTTTCTAGTTCTTTTAGATGCAGGGTTAAGTTGTTTATTTGAGCTTTTTCTAGCGTCTTAAAGTGTGCCTGTAGTGCTATGATCTTTCCTCTCAGTATTGCTTTTGTTGTATCCCATAAATTTTGAGTTGTTGTATGCTCGTTATCATTAGTTTCTGGGAATTTTTTTATTTCTTCTTTGATCTCATTCTTGATCCATTTGTTATTTAACAACCTGCTATTTAGTTTCCATATGTTTGAGAATTTTTGAGCTTTTCTGTTGTGATTGATTTATAGTTTCATGCCATTGTGATCAGAGAAAGTGTTTGATATGATTTCAATCTACTTAAATTTGTTGAGACCACTTTTGTGCCCTAACATATGGTCTATCCTAGAGAATGTACCATGAGCACTTGAAAAGAATGTATATTCTGCTGCTTTAGGGTGAAAGATTCTGTAGATATCTGTTAAATCTTGTTGATCTAGTGTGTCCATTAAGTCTGCTCTTTCTTTGTTAATTTTTTTTCTTGTGGATCTATCTAGTGATGTTAGTGGGGTATTAAAATCCCATACTATTATAGTGTTGCTATTGATCTTGCTCTTTATATCCATCAAAGTCTGCTTTATATATTTAGGTGCTCTTATATTAGGTGCGTAGATATTTATAATAGTTATATCTTCTTGTTGGATTGCTCCCTTTATCATTATGTAGTGGCCTTCTTTATCTCTTACTATATTTTTTGTTTTAAAGTTCATTTTGTCTGATATAAGTATTGCTACTCAGCTTTTTTTAAATTTCCATTTGCATGAAATGTTTTTATCCATCCTTTTACCTTCAACCTATGTGCATCTTTTGTTTTAAGGTGTGTCTCTTGTAGACAGCATATGTACGGGTCCTGTTTTCTTATCCATGCAGCTACCTTATGTCTTTTGATTGGATCACTTAATCCATTTACATTTAAGGTTATTATTGACACGTAGTTGTTTATTGCCATTTTCTTCTTTAAAGCTGTATTCCTCTTTTGCTATATTCTTTTCCCACTTTGATCTGTTTACACCATGCCCCTTAACATTTCCTGCAGCATTGGTTTGGTTGTAATGAATTCCTTGAGGTTTTTTTTTGTCTGGGAAACTTTTTATTTCTCCTTCTATTTTAAATGATAGCCTTGCTGGATAAAGTAGGTCCTTGTTCTGCATTACTTTGAATATTTCTTGCCATTACCTTCTGGCTTCAAGTGTTTCTGTTGAGAAGTCTGATGTCATTCTTATGGGAGCTCCTTTTTAGGTGATAGTCTTTTTTTCTCTTACAGCTTTTAATATTTTCTCTTTATCACTTAGCTTTGGTATTTTAATCATGATGTGTCTTGTTGTAGGTTTCTTTGGGTTTCTTTTTAGTGGAGTTCTCTGTGCTTCTTGAATTTGTGAGAATTTCTCCTGCATTAATTTAGGGAAGTTTTCAGCTATGATATGATTGAATAAAGCCTCTATCCCTTGTTCTTTCTCTTCTTCTTCAGGAACCCCTATGATGTGGATGTTATTTCTCTTTATGTTGTCACAGAGCTCTCTAAGAGTTTCCTCAGACATTTTGAGTCTCTTTTCTTTTCTCTGCTCTGCTTTCATGCCTACATTCCAGTTGTCTTCCAACTCGCTGATTTGATCCTCAGCTCCATCCATCCTGTTTTCAATTCCTTCCATTGTGGTCTTCATTTCTGATATTATATTTGTCATCTCCGACTGATTCCTTTTTAATATTTCAATATCCTTTTTTATACTTGCTATTTCTTTATTTAGGTGTTCATGATGACCATCCATTGTTGTTCTAAGATCCCTAATCATCCTTACAATCATTATTTTAAACTCCACATCCGGAAGTTTGATTATTTACATATCACTCAGTTCATCTCCTGAAAGTCTCTGTTGTGGTTTCATTTTGATTGCACTTCTTTGTCTTCTCATTGTGCCTGGGTGTCTGGGTGTTTTCTTTGTAGAGCTGTTTGAGTCTAGGCTTGGTGTTATCTGCCTCTAGTTTTTGCTTGTGTTGTTTCTAAGTCTTCTTGGGTCGGCATCAGTTATTATTTTTAATCCACTTTAGGATTTGGGCTGCTTTGAAGTCTTGATTTGTTTGTTTTCTTAACAGGTGATTGTCTTGTTTGCTGATATCAGCAGGGGGCTTATTTGAAACGGTATCCAGGAATGCGGTGGGTGTGTCCTGAGGCTCTGAAGTCCTCTTCTGCCAGTTAATCTCTCTGGGGGTGGGTTGCTTTCTCAGCTTCAGTTGGGGGAGGTGTATCTCATATCTCCATGAAGACCTGAGTTACTGCCCCTCCTCCCCACTTCTTGTTTTCAGCTATGTCGTGTTGCGCTGATTGGAGCTGGAGAGATGTCTGTATCTCTGTGACCTGGAAGTACTTTTGTATTTTGCTTTGTGGAAGGATCAGCCCCTCCCCCAGTTATGGCCACCTCCAGCACTGAATGAGTCAGCTTTTTATGTCATCACCTATATTCCTCTCCCCCTCACCATCCTTCTCTCTCTTTCTCCTTTCTTTTTGGAAGACAAGCAGACCCTTTCAACACAACTCGCTCCCTGGTCATCAGGAAAGTGGCTGTGAGCAGTATTTACTGCTCTTTTCCTTGGCGTGAGAGCCCAGCCTCACCCCCCTTCCCTGTTCCTGTAAGCAGGGGAGATTCAGGCACTCCCTACCAGGTTTGTGTGGCTTCCTCTTTGCTCCTGATTTTTGAAAGCTGTTCTTGTAGTCCAGATTTGGTTTTTCATGCTGATGGTTCATAAATTAGTTTATAATCCAGTTCGGTGGTGTGAGCTGGGAGTCTGTGCATCTGCCTACTCCGCTGCCATCTTCAGGTCCTTCCCTGACATAGGATGTTAACTTCTATATTTGTAATAAGTTAGTTAGTTAATGACAGTCTACTTCATTATTTATGGGAAAAATGGTTTTGTTTAACCATTTCATTACCAACTTTATGATGAAAGTGGAAACAATTAAAGCATAATCTATAAAAAACTCAAATATTACTATATGACACACTTATGTAAACATGTGCTTAAGAGAATTAAAGTGGTGAGAGGAGACTGAGTGCTCTTAAGAGAAGATGTAGTTAGCCTTTCAACTAAATATAGTGCTCAAGGTGTTGACTTTGTGAAAACACATCAGAGTAATAATAAACACTTTAACATACTCTTATTTTAAGACACTACAGTTGTTCATCTGGTCAAATATAAGAGGTGGAAAAATAAAAAATCATTGACCTTCTCAATCTTTAACTGTAACCTTGAGATACAAGTAAAGGTCAACAGCAGTTTCTTTACGTTTACAGGTAACTCTTGAAAAGTTCAGAAGATGCCAGTGTGGAAAATATGTGAGAGTTTGTATTGTGTTGAATTTACTGTGATGCAATAAAACATTTATTCCTATAAATTTCTGAAAGAAAGCTGTAGTTCCTTACAAAAAAGGAATAGAAATTAAAATTTGGTCCTTTTGAGGCGAGCATAATCATGATTTAAAACTGTATATTTATAGGAGAAAAAAAAGATGAAAAAGTTGAGTACTATATGTTTATGATACTGTTTTATCCTGACATTTGTGTGAGATGTTATCCTCATTTTCAGAGGAGGTACTTGAGAAAAGATAAATGAGGTAGGTGATTTGTCCAAAATAACAGAGCCAGAAAACATGCAAAATAGTCTGAAATCAAGATCAAGATGGGGGAGGATAAGGAGGCTGTGAAAGAGAAGCTTATCAAGGTAGTTTAAAGCCATGTGCATTCTCAACAGATAAAACCAAAATGTCTAAAAGAAACTTTTTCATTAAAGGCAGTCAAAAATCTCCAATCTTTGAAATAGATCATTTTTTCTAAGTATTTTTTGAAATCTAGAACCAAAATGTTTTGGAAGCAAAAATTAGATTTATTTATGGGGGGAGGGGTAAGAAACCAACTCATGTTGATGTCCAGCAGATAGTAGGCACATGGCAGCCTAATACCTCCAGACCTTGGTACCATAGCCCTTGTTTTACTGTTCCTGCTGTACCAGGTCATCAAATATGTGTGACCAAGGAGAATCTCCTGCTTCCAGGGTGAGCTCCCCACTCCCTTTGTCTCCCCAAGTCCCCAGCTAGGGCTAATCTTCACCCCTAGGAAAATCTGCTTAATTCCATACTCAACAAAGGTGGCTGTGACATGAGTTCTGCATTGGTGACAGCAACAAGGACCACCACACACAGCCAAGACCTGAAGCACTGGAGCTCTTGCTCTTTGACCAGCCTCCCCTGTGACTCTAGCAAATGTAGGTAACACTTGTTGTGGAGCAGCCATGGGGCTCCCAGATCCCTCGAGCAGCTGAAGGAGATTTATTTATCACCTCAGATATTTGGTAACTGATTCATTCTTTCATTCAATAGAAAACAATTCTTTACCCTTTTCAGCAGCTCTACAATTTTAAGCAAATTCTCTTGTCAACAGACTTTCTTTCTCATGTTAAACCAAATTCTGTTTCATAAAAATGCAAAGTAAAATCTTTAATGTCTATCTTTTATAAAACAGGGAGTATTTGCTCAGTGAATTTTTCCAGTCCTTTCACATACAGTACATACCAAAGATAATTCAGTTTTTCCTTAATTATACATGTGTATTTACTCTTAAGATTCTGTAGCATTGTATTTTAGTCAATAAAGCTTTTTATACATCCAGTAGTTCACATTACTGCCTTCTCTCCAATAATATAGATTTATAGTATATACTGATTTAGCTTTCAAAATAGTAAGTAATATGTCATTACCTTATTCATTTAATTTGTAATTTATGTTCATTTTGCTGGAAGTGAATAAATAATTCCACTTCTTTAAACATCCTTCTTTAATCTCAAGTGTACTACCATATTTCACTGTGCAGAAAGAACTTGCTCTGGAAAACCATTCACCAAATTCTACTGCTCTGCAGTAGCAGTGCTGAATAGGTACAACAAATACTATAATTCTGTGGAGCCCCCAAAAAACCCTGGACAATCTTAAGAAAGAAGAACAAAGCTGGAAATGTCATACTTCTTGTTTCAAACTATAGTATATTACAAAGTTATAGTAAATGAACAGTGTGACATTGCATAAAAACAGTGACATAGATCAATGGTACAAAATAGAAAGCCCAGAAATAAGTTTATGTATAAAAGGCCTCATTTATGGCAAAGGAGCTAAGGATACATAATAAGTAAAAGGATTACCTCTTCAAAAAATGGTGCTAAGAAACTGCATAGCCACATGCAAAAAAACAAAACCAGATCCCTCTCATACACCATACACAAAAGACAATTTAATATGGACTTAACTATAGGATCTGAAACCATAAAACTTAGAAAGCTCTTTGACACTGGTCTTGGCAATTTTTTTTTATTTGACACTAAAAGCAAAAGCAACAAAAGCAAAAATAAATAAATGAAATTATAATAAAATATAAAGCTTCTGTCCAGGAAAGGAAATAATTAACAAATCAAATGGCAATCTATGGAATGAAAAGAAAATCTGTAAATCATATATCTGATAAGGGGTTAATATCCAAGAAATTTAAAGAATTCATACAACTCAATAACAAAATCCCAAACAATTTAACAAAAATATTTTCAGAAGAGCTAAATAGACATTTTTCTAAAGAAGACAAATGGCTGACAGACACATGAAAAGATGTTTAACATCATTAAAATTGGGTAAGTGGAACCCAAAACCACAAGGAGATCACGCCTGTTAGAACTACTGTCATCAAAAGACAAGAGATAAGAAGTGATGATGACGATGTGAAGAAAAAGGAACCCTTGTTCACCCTTGGTGAAAAATGTAAATTTGTACAGTTACTATGGAGTACAGTACTGAAGTTCCTCAAAAAATTAAGAACTGAACTACCATATGAGAATTCCATTTCTGGGTGTATATCTGGAGAAAATAAACATAGGATATCACTGAGAGATCATATGCACTCCTGTGTTCATTACAACATTATTTATAATAGCCAAGAAATGAAAACAAGTGTCCATCAATGGATGAACATATAAAGAAGATGTGACATTATCTATTACATGCCTATACATACATAGATGACCCTTGAAGGTATTATGTTAAATGAAATCGGCCAGAGAGAAAAAGACAAATACTGGAATGTCATCACTAATATATGCAATCTAATAAACAGCTAAACTCATAGAAACAGAGGGTATGAAGGTCGTTTCCTGAGGCTGGAGGGAGAGGGGTGAGGAAAATATGGAGAGGCTGGTAAAAGAGTATAAATTTTCAACTATATGAGGAATAAGGTCTGAAGATCGAATGTAATACATGGTGACTATAGTTGTTAGCACTGCATTGTACAACTGAAATTTGCTAAGAGTAGAACTTAAATATTCTCACACAAAAGAAAAGATTTAAAATGTAATTTTGTTTAATTTGGTGATACTGGGCATATTAATGGTCTATTGCCACTTAGCAAATTGCTCCACAGGTAGGGCTGACACATGCACAAACTTATTATCTTATAGTTTTGTGCATTGAGTCAGGCAAGTGTTAGCAGGGTCTTTTGCTGCTTCTCAGAAGGCTACATCAAGATTTAGACTGGATTGCATTCTATCTAGAAGCTTAAATAGGGAAGAATCTCATTCTGTTTTTAAGCTCATTCATATTGGGGGAAGAATTGATTTCCTAACAGCCATATGACTGAGGTTGCCAGCTTCTTGCTGGCTCTGGCGTTGGTTCCCTCAGTTCTAGAGGCGCCAGTAGAACCCTGTCATGACATCTTCTTCATAGGGAGTTCCTAATATGGCTGCTTGCTTCTTCAAGGTCAGTAAGAGGCTCTCCTACTCCATTTTAGCTCAAGTCTGCTAAAATGGTGTCCTATATATAAAAATATACATACCTTTTGCCATATTCTATATTGTCTAGAACAAGTTTCCCTCCTAAACTCTAGTTGAAGAGATCATACAAGAAAATGACTCATTGGGGGTTACCATAGGTGTGTTTGCCACACATCTTCCCAATTTCAGGATGAAATGACATGATGCAAGCACCTAAAAATTAAGCACATATTATTTAATATATTTCCCATATTGTTTATAAGATTTTATTTGTATGAAAGTATACATGCCCAAATGGCTCCAGACATATTAAAGGACTGTTTTATTCTTCTTTTCCAAGTGAGAAGAAGAAAGATAGAAAGACCGACTCCCTCAGTGGGAATCCAACCAGCAACCCCTGTCAGGGGCCAATGTTCTGCCCATCTGGGGTCATATTGCAACTGAGCTATTTTTAGCACCTGGGGCAGAGGCTCCACAAAGCCATCCTTAGTACCTAGGGCCAATGTGCTCAAACCAATGGAGCCATGCTGTGAGAAGGGCAAAGATAGAGAGAGAAGGGTGAGAACGAGGGGTAGAGAAGTAGATGGTCACTTCTGTGTGTCCTGTTCGGGAATCGAACCTGAGACATCAACACTCCAGGCTAATGCTCTACCACTGAGCCAACTAGCCAGGACCTTAAAGGACTTTTGGTCTCAATATTTTTTACCTGTTTGAATACAAATACTACTAACTCATTTACTGCATTTTGTAATAATCACATTCCACTTAGTTTACAATTCTTTCTCTTCCTTTCTTTTTCCTTTTTTCAGTATAATAAAATAGTAAAAAATTATAATTTGCTCCATTTTGCATTTATTCATATCCTAAGGTCTTTTCACAGCAAAACATATTTTTGATCTTCATAATGGTTTCATCTACAATCTTTCTATCTGTGTTGTCTCACAAAATGGGAAGGGGAGAGAGAGAGAACTCCAGTGCTCTGGCAACTGCAGTATTCAGAATAACAAAGATAAGCATTGAAAGATTTGGCTGGATTGACATCAGTAGCAAAAACAAAGCATTATTTATAAAGCCTGCCTGGCTACAATTTTCCAATGGTAATTTCTATTCCCTGACTCATTCCTTCTTTAGCATACACATTTAATGAAAATATGGAACAAAACCCCAAAAATATCTAATTCCAAAGCACACTCAAGTATTGCTTAGAATGAAAAAAAGTTGTAAGAACAAATCACTGTGACTGGGATTTTAATAGGGGAAGCCATGACTTCAAAGTAGCTGTGGGTGTAGAATTCAGTGCACCAGGTAAACAAAGCCGCTGCTTTTGTCTTTGTGCAACACAGAAATTCACACCCCTGTCTAACTGCCTGGCTTAATCTTCCTCCCTTTTCAGTAAAGCTGTAGATATGTTTGTATTTGGAAGGAGTTTCCCTGTGGAAATTAGCATGATGGACCAGATAGCTTAGGTAATAATGTAACCAGGGTTACTGAACATTTATTTCACTGCTGGCTTTAGCAAGAAGATCATACAGTTAATCCACAAGTACTTCCTAAATTCTTATCAAATGCAAGATACACAGTGGCAAACCAGCCTATAATCAAATGAGATAATGCCAATGATAGCATGCTGTAAATGATAAATCTGTTAAAATAAGAGTTATGATTATTTGAAATAATAAATTATTATTTATGCTGGTTTTTGTGCTTTTATTAATTCTGTTGGAAGTATCCCAGAATCATTTGGATTGAAGTATATTACGGTTAAAACCAAGCATACTGGGAGCCGGGTCAAAAAGTTAATTGAAAGCAAATCCTATTCTTAGAACATGCTCCCAAGATTCCACTATGTCTACTTTATAAGTAGCAAGATAAGGAGTCTTTATCTCTCCAGTGAGTAAATGGACTGATTAGGGAGAGAACAGTGAATTTTTAGATGTCCGATATTCCAGGCAAATCTAATTTATTAAACAGTGATCTAAACTAAAGGTGTTCTTCTGCTATGCAGAGTCCAATTGACCTCAAGATCATTATATTATCATCATATTTACCTCTAATTATAAATGCATAGTTTGGCATAACACTGGTACATTTCATACATAGAGACATTGAGAAATGGCCTTTACACATTTCACTAGTCATGAAAGAAAAGTGATGATTTAGCCTTAAGCCAACTTCCCTGCTTTGGGCTCTATACTTTTTTCTTATTTTCTATTTCTTTATCATTTACTGAGAAGCTCCTGTTATCCCACATTTCTCTTCCACAAATAGAGCCCTGAACTCAAAGCAGCCTTTTTAAGAAACAGCACTGATCCTGCTTACTTATTAAGTGGGCTTTGAATGCTTATTATTCAATGCTATCTCTTTGACTTGTTACATTTGGTGTTGCCTTCAGCTGGAGGGCATATATAGGGAATCTCTATTTTTTATTTTTTTCTTCTCTTTTCTTTCTTTCTTTGCAATCAGTAGTGGTAATATCAGAACATAGACAACCAACAGCTCCCACACCAGATGGCTTCTGGTGCTGCTTTTGTGTACTTTGGTGAAGGAGGGTGAGACTTTGCAAGCCATTATATCCTTCCAATCTGCACATTGCCATTTTAATATTAATGCAGTTTTTCTAAAGAATATTCCCCAAACTGCAAGTTGATAAACAGATGCATTCTCCTGACATTCCTCTTCAATTCAAAGGGAGTTTTGAATTTAAAGGCCCATAAATCGTCTCCTTGCAGTGAAGGCACTTATTTCTGCACTTGTCAGTTAGAACTGCATACATATTGGAAAAGTTAATGTCTTGGTTTTAAATTTAATTTTCACATTCTTTGTAATGTATTCAAGATAAATAATCATGATACCATTTTATAGCAATTTATTATTATTTTTTAACATAGAAAGGTCTGAGGTCTAATTAATACTTTGTGAATTATAAAGAAACTGAGCATACTCAGTTACATATTACAGTAAGCCCTTAAAATTTAAAGTAGTTTGGGCTTGAGGGAGAGCATCATACACATGAGTAATGCTACACTTACTTGGCATTTGTCCCAGAGTGTATTGATGTTGTTTGGAAAGTTCCTGATCAAGAGTAGTAGATGTTAGGCCTGACCTGTGGTGGTGCAGTGGATAAAGCATCAACCTGGAATGCTGAGGTCAACTATTTGAAACCCTGGACTTGCCTGGTCAAGGCACATATGGGATTTGATGCTTCCAGCTCCTCCCCCTTCTCTCTCCCTTTCTCTCTCCTCTTTAAAGTTAGTAAATAAAATCTTAAAAATAAAAGGAGTAGTAGACGTTAGCTGTCTTAGAAATAAACCCATTAGGAAAGACAAGGCTCATATCATCAATCACAATCAGTCTATACAAAAAATTTAAATTTAGAAAGAAATAAACTTTCAGAGGGTTACTTTATTTAAAAATAAAATGTAGTTTGAAGGTTTATTTTGTAGAGTTTTTTATACTGTGGTTATATACATGTATATAACAAAGATATATAATATAATATAATAATATAATATACTTAATTAAACATACTTGTTTTAAAACAGTTTATTAAATTAAATTGTATGTGACAAACTAAAATATCTAGCATAAAAAATATGTAAACAAGACATTTTCGTCTCTCAATTGAAAGTCAAGTGATCAGTCAAGGGCTTATAGAATGCACTATAGTATCAGTCATTTAGGCACCATTACTATTTCATGGTGTGACCTTAACCTCGGTACAAAGACAATCGAGTCTGCATTTTTAGCAAAAGAGTAAAAGAAACAGAGAAGGCAAGAATATAGGTGTATGCTCATTGTCTCTTGAGAATGGTTTCTGAAAGTCACTGTTTAACACTTTGCTTTCTTTATGACTCATGCTCCTAACCTTAGTAATTGGGTCTATCTAGCTGCAAGGGAGTTAGGAAATGTCATCTTCAAAATAATAATTAAAGGATTCTATTTCTGTAGAGAAAGAGTAATACCTGAAATGGCTGAGAATAGATGGAAAGATAAATAAAGAGTGACACTTGAAGAATAAGGGACTCAGACATAGAGGAGTCCACCAAAATATTATGAGATATACCTCAGGGAACTCAACCAAGACCCACAGTAGATATTAAAAAAAAAAACCCAAAAACTTTTCAGGCTTCCCTTGAGTGGAGAAAGGGGAAGTATAATTGGGAACATTTCAAAATACTCCAGAGCACTGTTCTTCTTAATAAGGCCTGTACTCAGGAAAGTAGTTAAAAAGAGCCTAACCGCTTAGAGTATTTTTGGACCCTAACTGACCTGTAGAAATACCCAATTACAGCCCAATCTGGCCATCTTATCCCCTCTAGGAGGGAAGAAAAATTGAGAAACACTTGGGAAGTTTACAGTCCAGAGGCATAGGGACATAAAAGATGGAGATTTAATTATAAGATTATAGAATGCTTGATCTCACTCCACACCTCACTACCATATTACTAAAGGCTTATTTACAGCAGGTTTCATTTTGAACTTTTTACCAGTACATCATGTTGGGCTAAAAATATATATATGGTATACTAAAATGCACAAAACACAATTAGAAGAAATGGAGCTAGCATCAGAACCACATATGGCAGAGATGTTAGAATTATAAGACTGAGTATTTAAAAACAACTATGATTAGGACAAAGGTTAAAGGATGAAGTAGAGAGCATGCAAGAATGAATGGGAAATATAAGCAGAGAAATGGAAAATCAGAAAAGAACCAAAAAATTACTAGAGATAAAATGAAATGTAGTAGCAATAAATAGTACCTTTGAAAGTCTCATTAGTAGACTGGACATGAATGAGGAAAGAATCTCTGAGCTGGAAAAGATATTAATAGAATTCTTGGAAAGCAAAAAGAACAGAGATTAAAAAATAAAAAAGCAGAATATCAAAAAACTTTGAGACAACTGCAAAAGATATAATGTGCATAATAACATCAATAGAAGAAAAAAAAAGAAACAGTAATATTTCAAACAATAATGACTGAGGCCCTGGCTTGTTGGCTCAGTGGTAGAGCATTGGCCAGGTGTCTGGAAGTCCTGGGTTTGATTCCCAGACAAGACACACAGGAGAAGCACCCATCTGCTTCTCCACCCTTCCCCCTCTCCTTTCTCTCTATCTCTCTCTTCGCCTCCTGCAGCCAATGCTCCATTGGAGCAAAGTTGGCCTGGGTGATAAGGATGGCTCCATGGCCTCTGTCTCAGGTGTTAGAATGGCTCTGGCCACAAGGGAGCAAAGCCCCAGATGGGCAGAGCATTGCCTCCTGGTGGGCTTGCAAGGTAGATCTCGGTCAGGCGCATGTGGGACCCTGTCTCTCTGCCTCCCAGCTTCTCACTTCAGAGAAAAAAAATACAGAAAACATACCTAGAAGCTCAGAAAATACCAAATATGATAAATGCCCTGCAAAAAAAACTATACTTGAGTATATAATTTTAAAACTACAGAAAATCAAATTAAAAGAAAATTTCCTGAAAGAAGCTGAGAGTAGAGAGTCTTACCTATAGAGAAACAAAGATAAGCATTATTGCCAACTTCTTAGCAAACTTGCAAGAAAGAAAAGAGTGAAGTGAAATATTTCAAGTGTTAAGAGAATAAAATCATCTACCTTGGAATTCTGTAGCCTGTGAAATTATCTTTCAAAAGTGAAAGAAAAATAAAGCCATTGTCAGACAAACAAAAATTGAGAAAATCTGTTATCAGTAGGACAGTCTTACAAGAGAGAAAGAAGAAGAAAATAATATATGTCGAAAATTAGCTCCACATAAAGTAAGGAAGATTATTGTAGAATGAATAGTAGAGATAAAATAAAACTTTTATTTTTCTTATTATTAGTTGATCTAACAGATAATAGATTGTTTAAAATAATACCAATAATATATTTAAACATGTATGCTTATGATACATCTTTATGTATGTTATCTATAATATGCATGCATTCTTACATATAAATGAATGAATGATTGCAATGGTACAAGGATGGCAGAGAGTAATTAATATATTTTTATTATTATAAGGTATACACACTATGCATGAAAGGTTATAGTGTTATTTAAAAATGGAACTGAATTAGCTGTAAATATATACTACAAACTCTGGGGCAACTAAAAAAAGAAGAAAAAGTGATATGGTAAGAAAAAAGAAAATTTATATACTGCTCAATTCAAAACACCCCCCCAAAAAACAGTGAAAGACAAAAACAGCAGAATAAATCTTTATAAAACAACTTACTATAGTTAAATCTTTTTATTTATACTTTGGTTGCTCCGCTACCATCCACCATGAAAGCTGGAACACCCACTAGTGGGCTGTAGGGACCAGGTTGACTACCACTGATTTAAACTCTTTGAAATTGATTTCTGATTTTGACCTCAAACTCTTTACTCACTGCAATAATGAACTATACCCTTTCTTGCACTTTCTGGGTCTGATGCCTGAAGAGCAAAAGTTGAAGATTATGAAGTTTACTTAGACATGGAACCATCCCCAGGGCTTACGAAAGATACCTGGAGAGGCTTCCAATCTTGTTTTGGGGAGTGAAAAATAAGTGCAGAACCAACCAGAACAAAACATCTCTTGGTGGTCTCACAGGAGATCTAGGCCAAAAGATATGAAAAGTACAAAAACAGTTTGATCTGATGCTTATATATCTTTTATTGACACAGATGTTAATCTTCCTAATTTATCATCGAGCATTTTGCATGCTTTAGGGTGAGATGATCAAGGAAAGTAACTGGAAAATAATGCAAAACAAGAACAGCAACTAGAAATGAGTAGCAACCATGGTAGATATTACTCCAACTACAGGTATATTAATAATTATTTTGAATGCCAATGGTCTAATTGTACAAATTAGAAAACAGAATTTTTCAGAGTGGTTCATAAACAATACTCAACTAAATAGAGTCTAAAAGAAACCCAAATATACAAAAAAATTAAAAGTATACAGCAAAAAATATACCACACAAACACTAATCAAAAGAAAGCAGGAGTAGCTATATTAATTTTAGAGCAGATTTCAAAGCAATAAAAGTTATCAGGAATAAAAAGGGCACTGCATAGTAATAAACTTCTCAATTCTCCAAGGAGTCAGTAGATTTTATTGTGTATAAGTCTAACAGTAGAATGTCAAACACTCTGAGACAAAACGTGATAGAAATACAAGGAGAAATATGTAAATCTACTATCATAATTAGAGACTTCAACATCCTTGTCTCAGAGAATCAGTAAGAACATCGTTAAACCAAACACCATAAATTAGGTGGATATAATTGACTTCTCTAGACTATATCATCCAACAAGAGCAGAATACACATTCTTCTTGAGCTCACATGGAACATTCACCAAGATAAACCACATTCTGGACCATCTAACACACATTAACAAACTAACAAATTTAAAAAGAATAGAAATCTGGCCCTGGCTGGTTGGCTCAGCTGTAGAGCATCAACCGGGAGTGTAGAAGTCCTGGCTTCTGTTCTCAGTCAGGGCATACAGGAGAAGGGACCATCTGCTTCTCCCACCCTTCCCTCTTTCTCTCTATCTTTTTCTTTTCCCCTCCTGCATCCATGGCTTGAATGGTGCAAGCAAAGTTGGCCATGGGCACTGAGGATGGCTACATGGCCTTTCCTCAGGTGCTAAAATATCTCAGTTGCCAAGCAACACAGCAGCCGTAGCAGATGAGCAGAACATTTCCCCATAGGGAGTAAGCCTGGTGGATCCCAGTCAGGATGTATGCTGGAATCTGTCTCTGCCTCTCCACCTCTCACTTAATAATAATAATAAAAACTAAAATAAAACAAAACAAAAACATAAAAAGAAATCATATGATATTTGCCCTCAAACCACAGTGGAATTAAACTAGAAATCAATAACAGAAACAGAACTTAGAAAAACCTAAATTCACAGATCTTAAATAACATGTCTCTAAATAACACACAGATCAAAGTAGAGCTCTAAACAGAAATTTTAAAAATATATTTCTATTTAAACAAAAATGAAAAGACAAAATAAAGGTTTATTGGAGGCTGTAAAAACAGTGTTTAGAGGGAAATTTGTAGCACTGAATAAATATAATAAAAATAAATAATGAACTAAAGTTGATAATCCAAGTTTCCACCTTTGGTAACTAGAAACACAAAAATGAATTAAATTCAAACTGAGCAGAAGAAAATAAATAATAAAAGTTAGAAGAGAAATCAATAAAATTGAAAATGAAAAATTAATAGAGAAATGAAACAAAAAGCTCTTTGAAAAGATCAATACAGTAAAATCAATAAGCCTCTAGGCTAAATAAATAGATAAGACAGAGGACACAATTACTAACATCAGAAATGAGACTGTGTACATTACTACTGATCCCATAGATATTAAAATAATAATAAAGGAATATTATAAACAATTCCATTGACACACATTTAATAATCTAGATAAAATGGATCAATTCCTTGAAAGACACGATTTGCCAAAAGTCATACAAGAAAAAATAGATGAGGAGTGACGTCAGAGAAATGGCGCCATGAGGAGAGATACTGATAAATCTCTGCAAAATTTTTACAAGTTCTTCAACCAGAGACAGAAAAATCTATCCTTGGAGTGTCTGGAAGTTCCATACACTGAAAATGAAGGTATGATCGAGCAAAAATTTGACTAAATTTATAATCAACCCTATAGGAAATAAGAAAGAGAAAGGAACACTCTGCCTTCCTCACTAACCTGAGCGAAGGCTGCTTTCACTTGGAACTGAGAGAGAGTGAGAGCTGAGGGTGTGGAGGGAGCTGGGCTGCGGCAAAGACGTCCAAGCTGAAGAAAGAGTGTGCCTGCGGTGACTCAGCCGGACTGGCAAAGACGGGTGATCAGAAGCCGCCATTTAGCCCTGATATCCTGGTCAGCGAGCACGGATAGTGTGTGAGAGGATCCTCCTAGCGCTCTGGGAGTGGGCACCTGTGTTTCTGGACAGAGTGGCAGGGTCAGAGGCTTTGCGTGGGCTGTGACCAGAGTCTCGATGTGGTCCCTGCACCCTGAACAGCAGTGCACGGGGAGTGCACAAATGTGAACTTCCCTACACCAGAACTTTTCTGGGAGGGCAGGGCACCTCACCCAACCATTCAAGCTAACATCCTTGAGAAGAAAAAATATGAAAGCATTAGGGGGAGAGATGTGCAAGCAGCTTGCAGTCTGTCTCTGGAGCAGATCTGTGAATCCAATCACTGAAATTAGCTTAACCCACAGCCTGCTCACCTCCCAACTGACCTACGTGGCTCTAACTGACAAGATCTGTCTCAGTTCAGTGACCTAAGACAAGAGGCATGATATGTTTGAGTGCCTCTCGCTATGCACATAAGGGTAGGGGAAACTTCTGATTGGCAGAGCTTTCATACTCAGGGCTATATATTAAAAAGAGGGACTTGGCAGCTTCTAAGATCTGTTCTGCAAGCAGCGACTAGGGCATCTTCTTCCCAGCCAAAACAGGTTACAAAGTGCAAAAAGCCTGGGGAGAGTGGTCCCACAGAGTGCTGAGGCATATTGGACATGCCAGAGGCTCATAGAAAGGCACCTTAAGAGCGATTGGCTCCCAGGCCTGCCTGATTACACTGGCGGCTCAGACTGACAAAACCTTACCCAGAGCCCTGCACTGAGTGGGGATAGAGTGGGGATTTGCCAGCTCTTTGAGCCTCTTACTCTCCAGGCAGAGGCAGCGGCAACCTCATAATTGCATCATCAGGCTGCTAATTCAGGAAGAAGAGACTAGGAGAGAGGCTCCAGGAAAACGGACTCTCTCATTGTCGGAGCCTGCAAATGCTAATGAGCCTGGACTGTCAACCAGACTGAAGCCTAATATATGACATCGCCATAGAGACTTATCAACTGCAAATCTCTACCTAAGCGTGCCACAGGGGCAGAGCTTGGAGTACAGAGTCACCAACCAGGAAGAGGTAGAGGAAAGAAAAAGCAAGAACATAACATCTCAAAATCAAGAAAAATCCACAGACTTTATAACTTTTTCCATTTTTTTGGTTTCTTTCATCTTCTTGTCTTTATTATTTTTTTTCCTCCTCCACTTGGTCCATTTATTCTCTGCCCGTATTATTCTTTCCCCTTCTTGAACTACACTACCCATAAGTGTTACATCTTCCATTTTCTTTCTTTTCTTCTTCCTTTCTCTCTCTGAGGGTTACACTCCAAAACCATTAACTCTCTCTCTCTTTTTGTTCTTTTTTCTTTTTTCTTCTTTTACTTTTTCTTTTTTCTCCCTTTGTATTAGTTTCTTCCTTTCTCCATTACTTTTCCTCTCATTCAATCCTCAATCATAAACAAATTATTTTATTTGGGACTCAAAATTTTTTTCTTTGTGGCATTTTGGGTGCTTTTGACTTCGTTTTTTAACTCATTAGCATTCCACCCAACCCCAGCTCTCTATTTTACCTAGTTTTTGCTCCACTTAATAAAATAGTAATTTTTTTTCCTTTTTACTATTTCCCTCTTATCCCTCTCATTATATCTCTTAGTCAACCATCATTTACAAGCAAATCATTTTATTCTTGACCGAAGTTTTTTCCTTTTTTGCATTTTGTGGGTCCCTACCTCATTTTTTCCCCTTTATCACTTCTCCCCAAATTAGCCCCCCCCCATTATAGGTAGTTTTTATTCCATTTAGCACAATATAATTTACAGTTCATCATGATATTTTCTCAAGGACGAGGAGATAGGATAAGAGAAAAAGAGGGAATTAATAAATTTTCTTTCTTTTTCCTATCCATTTATTTTCTTTTTTTTTTACTTTTTATTCTTTATTAATTCTCATTAGTGCTATCAACAAAACAACCCTCAGATGCCATTATGAAAAAGAAATCTAATATCATGGATACAAAAGACAGATATGGAGCACAGATAGATGAGAAAAAATCTATGGAGAAAAAATTTAATATATTGGAAACCTTAGAGCTAAATGAAAGAGAATTTAAAATAGAAATCCTAAAAATACTCAGAGATATACAAGAAAACACAGAAAGGCAATTTAGGGAGCTCAGAAAAGAAATCAACGAACACAAAGAATATATTACCAAGGAAATTGAAACTATAAAAACAAATCAAACAGAGATGAAAAACTCAATTCATGAACTGAAAAATAAGTTATCAAGCTTAGCTAATAGAACAGGCCAGATAGAAAGTAAGATTAGTGACATAGAAACAAGCAACTTGAGGCACAACAGAGAGAAGAAGAGAGAGAATTAAAAATTTAAAAAAATGAGAGAGCCCTACAGGAACTGTCTGACTCCATCAAAAGACTAACATAAAAATAGTAGGTATATCAGAGGGAGAAGAGAGAGAAAATGGAATGGAGAACATATTCAAACAAATAATAGACGAGAACTTCCCAAGCCTGCGGAAAGAACTGAAGCCTTAAATTCAAGAAGCAAACAGAACACCGAGTTTTCTTAACCACAAC
The DNA here is from genome assembly GCF_036850995.1 of Saccopteryx leptura. Lineage (NCBI taxonomy): Eukaryota > Metazoa > Chordata > Mammalia > Chiroptera > Emballonuridae > Saccopteryx > Saccopteryx leptura. Next base: position 139,958,367 of record NC_089506.1, read on the forward strand.
AGACCTACTCCAAGGCACATCATAATGAAATTGGCACAAACCAACGACAAAGAAAAAATTCTCAAGGCAGCCAGGAAAAAGAAGAATATAACATATAAAGGAAGGCCTATTAGATTATCATTGGATTTCTCAGCAGAAACTCTACAAGCTAGAAGAGAGTGGACCCCAATATTTAAAATCCTGGAAGAGAGGAACTTTCAGCCAAGAATACTGTACCCACCTAAGTAATCCTTCAAATACAAAGAAAAAATAAAAACATTCACAGATAAAGAAAAGATGAGGAAATTTATCATCAGAAAACCCCCACTCCAGGAAATACTAAAGGGGTTTTCCAACCAGATACAAAGAACCAAACAAAACAAAACCACAAGTAAAAGCTCCACCAAGAACACAATAAAACCAAATTTAAACTGTGACAACAAATACAAAAAAAGAAGCAGGTGGGAGAGGATGGAGATTAATAGTAGCAAAGGACGATGGAGTACAGAAGCACTCATAAGATAGTGTACTACAATGAACATGGTAGGTACCCTTTTCATTACTTAATGGTAACCACCCTTGAAAAAACCACCACTAAGCACATGACTTAAAAAAGGTAGCAACAGAGGAAAGAAGTATGGAATACAACCAAACAAAAACAAATGATAGAAAAACAAAAGAGAAGAATCAAACAAGATACAAAACTAACAGAAAGCAATTTATAAAATGGCAATAGGGAACCCACAAGTGTCAATAATTACACTAAATGTAAATGAATTAAATTCACCAATAAAAAAAAAACAGAGTAGCAGAATGGATTAAAAAAGAAAACCCAACTTTATGCTGCCTACAAGAAACACATCTAAACAACAAGGATAAAAACAAATTCAAAGTGAAAGGCTGGAAAACAATACTCCAAGCAAACAACACCCAAAAAAAAGCAGGTGTAGCAATACTCATATCTAATAATGCTGACTACAAGACAGAAAAAGTACTCAGAGACAAAAATGGTCATTTCATAATGATTAAGGGGACACTGAATCAAGAAGACATAACAATTCTTAATATATATGCACCAAACCAGGGAGCACCAAAATATATAAGACAGCTACTTATTGACCTAAAAACAAAAACTGACAAAAATACAATCATACTTGAAGACCTCAATACATCGCTGACGACTCTAGAACGTTCATCCAAACAGAAAATCAATAAAGATATATTGGCCTTAAACGAAACACTAGAGCACTTGGATATGATAGACATCTACAGGACATTTCATCCCAAAGTGACAGAGTATATATTTTTCTCTAGTGTACATGGAACATTCTCAAGAATTGACCATATGTTGGGCCACAAAAATAACATCAGCAAATTCAGAAAAATCGAAATTGTACCAAGCATATTTTTTGATCATAAAGCCTTGAAACTAGAATTCAACTGCAAAAAAAGAGAAAAATACCCCACAAAAATGTGGAACCTAAACAACATAGTTCTAAAAAATGAATGGGTCAAAGAATAAATAAGCACAGAGATCAAAAGATATATACAGACAAATGAAAATGACAATAGGACATATCAGAATCTCTGGGATGCAGCAAAAGCAGTAATAAGAATGAAGATCATATCACTTTAGGCCTATATGAACAAACAAGAGAGAGCCCAAGGAAAAGACTTTACTTCACACCTTAAGGAACTAGAAAAAGAACTAAGACAACCCAAAACCAGCCGAAGAAAGGAGATAATAAAAATCAGAGCAGAAATAAATAAAATAGAGAATAGAAAAACTATAGAAAAAATTAATAAAACAAGGAGCTGGTTATTTGAAAAGATCAACAAAATTGACAAATCTTTGGCAAAACTCACCAAGGAAAAAAGAGAAAGGACTCATATAAACAAAATACAAAATGAAAGAGGAGAAATCACCACAGATATCAAAGATATACAAATAATAATTGTATAATACTATGAAAAACTATATGCCACCAAATTCAACAATCTAGAAGAAATAGATAAATTCCTAGAACAATACAACCTTCCTAGACTGAGTCATGAAGAAGCAGAAAGCCTAAACAGACCAATTAGCAGGGAGGAAATAGAAAAAAATATTAAAAACCTCCACAAAAATATAAGTCCAGGCCCAGACAGTTATACTAGTGAATTCTATCAAACATTCAAAGAAGAGTTGGTTCCTATTCTACTCAAAGTCTTCCAAAAAATTGAAGAAGAAGCAATACTTTCAAACACATTTCATGAGGCCAACATAATCCTCATAACAAAACCTGGCAAGGAAGGCACACACACACAAAAAACCACTACAGACCAATATCTCTAATGAATACAGATGCTAAAATACTAAACAAAATACTAGCAAATCGAATACAACAACATATTAAAAAAATAATATATCATGATCAAGTGGAATTCATCCCAGAATCTCAAGGATGGTTCAACATACATAAAACAGTTAACGTAATAAACCATGTCATCAAGCAAAGAACAGAAACAACATGATCTTATCAATAGATGCAGAAAAGGCATTCGATAAAATACAACACAACTTTATGTTTAAGACATTCAACAAAATGGATATAGAAGGAAAATATCTCAACATAATAAAGGCCATATATGATAAACCATCAGCTAACATCATAAAACTGAGGACTTTCCCCCTTAAATCAGGAACAAGACAGGATTGTCCACTCTCTCCACTCTTATTTAATGTGGGGGTACAAGTTCTAGCCAGAGCAATCAGACAAGATAAAGAAATAAAAGGCATCCATATCAAAAAAGAAGAAGTAAAGGTATCACTTTTTGCAAATGATATTATCCTATACATCGAAAACCCCAAGGACTCCACAATAAGATTACTAGAAACAATAAACCAATATAGTAAGGTCACAGAATACAAAATTAATATACAAAAGTCCATAGCCTTTCTATATGCCAATAAGGAAACATTAGAAACCGAACTGAAAAAAATAATCCCCTTCATGATTGCAAAAAAAATAAAATAAAAATACCTAGGAATAAACATAACAAAGAACATAAAGGACCTATATAATGAAAACTACAAAGCACTGTTAAGGGAAATTGAAAAATATACGAGATGGAAAAATATTCCTTGTTCTTGGATAGAAAGAATAAATATAATCAAAATGACCATATTACCGAAAGCAATATACAAATTTAATATAATTCCCATCAAAATTCCAATGACATTTTTTAAAGAAATGGATCAAAAAGAATCATCAGATTTATATGGAACTATAAAAACCCCGAATAGCCAAAGCAATCCTAAGGAAAAAGAATGAAGCTGGGGGCATTACAATACCTGACTTCAAACTATATTATAGAGCCACAACAATCAAAACCGCATGGTATTGGCAGAAAAATAGACACTCAGACCAAAGGAACATAATAGAAAGTCCAGAAATAAAACCACATATATATGGTCAAATAATTTTCAATAAAGGGGCCAACAACACACAATGGAGAAAAGAAATCCTCTTCAACAAATGGTGCTGGGAAAACTGAAAAGCCACATGCAAAAGAATGAAACTCGAGTACAGTTTATTACTTTGTACTAAAATTAATTCAAAATGGATCAGAGACCTAAATATAAGACCTGAAATAATAAATTACATAGAAAAAATCATACATACTAAACTCATGGACCTTGGTTATAAACAGGTCTTTGAATTTGACTTTATGAATTTGACTCCAAAGGCAAGGGAAGTGAAGGCAAAAATAAATGAATGGGACTATATCAGACTAAGAAGTTTTTGCTCAGCAAGAGAAACTGACAACAAAATAAAAAGACAGCCAACTAAATGGGAAATGATATTTTCAAACAACAGCTCAGATAAGGGCCTAGTACCCAAAATATACAAAGAACTCATAAAACTCAACAACAAACAAACAACCCAATAAAAAAATGGGAAGAAGACATGAACAGACAGTTCTCCCAGGAAGAAATACAAATGGCCAACAGATATATGAAAAGATGCTCATCTTCATTAGTTATTAGAGAAATGCAAATCAAAACTACAATAAGGCCCTGGCCGGTTGGCTCAGAGGTAGAGTGTCGGCCTGGCGTGCAGAAGTCCCGGGTTCAATTCCCGGCCAGGGCACACAGGAGAAGCACCCATCTGTTTCTCCACCCCTCCCCCTCTCCTTCCTCTCTGTCTCTCTCTTCCCCTCCTACAGCCAAGGCTCCATTGGAGCAAAAGATGGCCCGGGCACTGAGGATGGCTCCTTGGCCTCTGCCCCAGGCGCTAGAGTGGCTCTGGTTGCAACCGAGCGACGCCCGGATGGGCAGAGCATCACCCCCTGGTGGGCGTGCCGGGTGGATCCCGGTCAGGCGCATGCGGGAGTCTGTCTGACTGTCTCCCCGTTTCCAGATTCAGAAAAATACAAACAAAACAAAACAAAAAAATTACAATAAGATACCACTTCCACCTGTTAGATTAGCTATTATCAACAAGACAGGTAATAGCAAATGTTGGAGAGGCTGTGGAGAAAAAGGAACCCTCATTCACTTTTGGTAGGAATGTAAAGTAGTACAACCTTTATGGAAGAAAGTATGGTGGTTCCTTAAAAAAAAAAAACCCACAAAAACTGAAAATAGAACTACCTTATGACCCAGCAATCGCTCTACTGAGTATATACCCCAAAAACTCAGAGACATTGATACGTAAAGACACATGCAGCCCTATGTGCACTGCAGCATTGTTCACAGTGGCCAAGACATTGAAACAACCAAAAAGCCCTTCAATAGATGACTGTATAAAAAAGAGGTGGCACATATACACTATGGAATACTACTCAGCCATAAGAAATGAGGACATCGGATCATTTACAACAAAATGGTTGGATCTTGATAACATTATACAAAGTGAAATAAGTAAATCGGAAAAAAACAAGAACTGCATGATGCCATACATAGGTGGGACATAAAAATGGAGACTAAGTGACATGGACAAGAATGTGGTGGTTACCGGGGGTGGAGGAGGAGAGTGAGGGAGAGCGGAAGGAGGAGGGGGAGGGGCACAAAGAAAACTAGATAGAAGGTGACAGAGGACTATCTGACTTTAAGTGATGGGTATACAACATAATTGAATGACAAGATAACCTGGACATGTTTTCCTTGAACATATGTACCCTGATTTATTGATGTTACCCCATTAAAATTAATAAAAATTTATATAAAAAAAGAAAAAAATTAATGATTTGAATAGGCCCATATCTATTTAGAATTTAGTCAATGAATAATGATCTTCTAAAACAGAAAGCACCAGGCACAGATGAATTCACTAGTGAACTGGACAAATAATCACACCAAATCTCTACAATCTCTTTCAGAGATACAGTCAGTGAGAATATATCCTAATTTATTTCATGAGATTATCACTCCTGTAATACCGAAACAAGAAAAATACATTACAAAATATCAAAACTACAGACCAATATTTTTGATGAATATAGATGAAAAAGTTCTCAACAAAATATTAGCAAAGAAATTATAAGGAAGTCAAAAAGAATTCAGCATCATGACCAAGTGGATTTATCTATGGTATGCAGGGTTGGTCCACTTCTTTTTAATATCATACTGGAAATTTTTTTGCTAATACAATAGGCAAAACCAGTAACAAAAGCGTACAGATTGGTGCCTGACCTGTGGTGGCGCAGTGGATAAAGTATCAACCTGGAATGCTGAGGTTGCTGGTTCAAAACCCTGGGCTTGCTGGTCAAGGCAATATGGGAGTTGATGCTTCCTGCTCCTCCCCCTTCTCTCTCTCCCTCTCTCTCACCTCTCTAAAATGAATAAATAAAGTCTTCAAAAAAAAAAAAAAACTTAGTGTGATAACATTGGCTACTAACATCATAAAAAAAAAGGTGTACAGATTGGAGAAAAAAATAAAACTATCTTTGTTTGCAGATAATATGATAGCATATGTAGAAAAACCGAAAAATTAAAAAATTCCCACCTGAAACTAATAAGATAATAGAACAAGGCTGGAAGATATAAGGAATAAAAGATTAATACATAATCAATTGCTTTCACAGACACCAGCAAAGAACAATTGCAATTTGAAATAAAAAACACAATACCGTTTACATTGGCACCCCACAAAATGAAATGGTTAAACCTAAAAAAACATGTAATCAATATATATGAGGACAACTACAAAACTCTGATGAATAAAATTTTAAATAAATAAATAAATAAAGATTTTTTTTTTATCCATGTTCCTTGATAGGAAAACTCAACAGTGTCAAAATGTCAGTTCTTCCTAATTTAATCTACAGATTCAATGCATTCCCAGTCAAAACCCCAGAAAGTTATTTTTATGAATTTTAACAAACTGAGTCTAAAGTTTATATGGAGAGGAAAAAGACATGAAATAATCAACATAATATTGAAGAAGAACAAAGATAAGGACTAACACAACCATACTTTAAGACCTGTTATAATGCTACAGTAATGAAGACAATGTGGTATTTACAAAAAACTAGATAATTATATCAGTGGAAAGAAGAGAAATCTCAGAAATAGATCACCAAATATATAGTCAACTGACATTTAACAAAGGAGCAAAATAGCAAAGATAGTCTTTTCCACAAATTGTCTTAGAACAATTGGTTATCTATCTACATGCAGAAAAACAAATCTAGATGTGTTCCCTATATGCTTTATAAAAATTAAGTTTGGTTGGATCACAGACCTAAACATAAAATGAAATTCTATAAAACTCCTAGAAGATAACATAGGAGAAATCCTAGATGACCTTGGTATGGGCAAGACTTTTAAGATACATCACCAAAGGCAGAAGCTATGAAAGAAATAATTGATAAGCTGGGCTTCATTAAAATTAAAAACTTATGCTTTGCAAACAGCAATTTCAATAGGAGAACACAAGCCACAGACTGCATTAAATATTTGCAACAGACACATATGATAAAGAAATATTACTCAAAATATTAAAAGAATTGTTATAATATGATAATAAAAAAACAAAGCCTGGGCCCTGACCAGATAACTCAGTTGGTTAGAGTGTCGTCCTGAAGCACAGAGGTTGATGGTTCGATCCCTGGTCAGGGCACATACTGGAACAAATCGATGTTTCTGTCTCTCTCTCTCTCTCTCCCTTCTTCTCTCTCTAAAAAATAATTTTAAAATATTAATTAATTAAAAATAGGAAAAAATGTGAACAGACAGCTCACCAGAAAAGTTGTATAGATGGCAAATAAGCATAGACAAAGCATTCAACAGCATATATTATTAGAGGATTGCAATATATAAATATTTATTTATGACCCTGGCCGGTTGGCTCAATGGTAGAGCGTCGGCCTGGCGTGCAGGAGTCCCAGGTTCGATTCCCGGCCAGGGGCACACAGGAGAGGCGCCTATCTGCTTCTCCACCCCTCCCCCTCTCCTTCCTCTCTGTCTCTCTCTTCCCCTCCTGCAGGGCTCCATTGGAGCAAAGTTTGCCCAGGCGCTGAGGATGGCTCCATGGCCTCTGCCTCAGGCGCTAGAATGGCTCTGATTGCGGCAGAGCGATGCCCCAGATGGGCAGAGCATCGCCCCCTGGTGGGCATGTCAGGTGGATCCTGGCCGGGCGCATGCAGGAGTCTGTCTGACTGCCTCCCCGTTTCCAACTTCAGAAAAATACAAAAAAAAAAATATTTATTTGTTTTTGACAGGGACACAGAGAGAGTCAGAGAGAGGGATAGATAGGGACAGACAGACAGAAATGAGAGAGATGAGAAGCATCAATTTTTCGTTGAGGCACTTTAGTTGTTCACTCATTGCTTTCTCATATATACTTTGACTGTGGGGCTATAGCAGACCAAGTGACCCCTTGCTCAAGCCAGAGACCTTGCGTCCAAGCTGGTGAGCTTTGCTCAAACCAGATGAATCCATGCTCAAGCTGGCAACCTTGTGGTCTTGAACCTGGGTCCTCTGCATTTCAGTCCGATGCTCTATTCGCTGTACCACCGCCTGGTCAGGCGAGGCTTGCAAATTAAAGCAAGATACCACTATACAGCTTTTAGAATGAACAAAATCCAGAACACTGACAACACCAAATGGTGGAGAAGGTGTGGAACAACAAGAATTCTTAGTCGTTGCTGGTCAAAACACAAAGTTACTGCCACATTGGAGACAGTTTAGCACTTTGCTACAAAGTTGAACATACTATTATATGCTCCAGCAATCATGTTTCTTGGTATTTTTTTATATTTAAAATTTATTGATTGATTTGAGAGAGAGAGAAAGAGAGAGAGAGAAACATCAATCTGTTGTTCCACTTATCTATGCATTTATTGGTTGATTTTTCTATGTACCCTGATCCGGGAAAAAGGCATAACCTTAGCATGTTATGACAATGCTCTAAGAAACTGAGCTATCCGTCCAGGGCTACACTTCCTGGTATTTACTCAAAGGAGCTCAAAACTTATAGGTGCACAAAATCCAGCACATAGATTTTTATGGCAGCTTATTCATAATTCCAAAACATGAAAGCAATTGAGATGTCCTTCAGTAGATGAATAATTAACTATACGATGGTATATCCAAACAATAGAATATTATTCAGCACTAAAAAGTATGAGCCTTCAAGAAAGGAAAGAAACATAAATGCATATTAGTAAGTGAAAGAAATGAATCTGAAGACATTGCATATTACTATATGACATTCTGGAAAAGGCAGAACTATGGAGACAGTAAAAAGATCAGTATTGCTAATGGTTGGGGGTGAGGGAGGGATAAATAGCTAGAGGTAAGGATTTGGGGGGAGTGAAAATACCCTGTATTAAATTAAATGATGGATACATATCATTATACAATTTTTCAAACTTATAGAATGTACAGCACCAAGTGTTAACCCTATGGTAAACCATGAAGTTTGGGTGATTATGATGCAAGAAAATAACTTTTTTAGCCATACTAATGTACCACTCTGGTGAGGATTGTTAATTATTGGAGGCTTTGTATTTGTGGGGGCAAGGGATATATGCTAAAATTTTTGTGACTTTCACTCAATTTTGTTGTGAACATTAAACTACTTAAAAAAATGAAGCTTACTAAAGAAAAATTATAACCAAGCAAAATGTAATGCACAGTTTCTGTTCTTACCAAATTTGAGATCTAATTATAGAAGTAGGTGCTAAGCCATGAGAAGTTAATAGCAAATATAAGACAATTGCATGATATATCATATTTAATGAGTCTAGAAAGAGCTATGAGTTCAAAACAAGGACAACTCTGAATGAGCTGGAGTTGCCCATGAAGATTTGATGGAAAAGATGAAACTGAACTTCACATAGATTGGTTATAGTGAGAGGAGAATAAGGAACCTATATTAGAGACATAAACAATATTCACCCCTTTAAGTAGTGCCCTAACCTTCCTGTTCTATGATTAGATATGAGTCTGCTGCTCTAGAAACAATGCTAGAGTTGCTTCGTTAAAGGACTGGTTCATCAATTCTTTTTGCTTAATAAATACTAAGCAAAAAGAATTGATGAACCAGTACTGTTTTTAAAAATTATTTTGATGAACAGATTATTCATATCATGAGAAAAATCCCATCCTAAAGGAAGTTTTAAATTAGATAAAACATACAACTTATCTTCTTCCTAGTTCAAATGTAAGGGCAGATCATTGGTGCACTATGAACATATCAATATACTATTCTTTAAATTAAAAGTGTTGAATGAGTAAAGGAAATTTAATAAGTAACAATAAAAATACTTGTATATAGATTGAATTCCTCAAGGGTAAGTCCCCAGTTTTTTGTTTTTGTTTTTGTTTTTGTATTTTTCTGAAGCTGGAAACGGGGAGAGACAGTCAGACAGACTCCCGCATGCGCCCGACCGGGATCCACCCGGCACGCCCACCAGGGGCGATGCTCTGCCCACCAGGGGGCTATGCTCTGCCCCTCCGGGGCGTCGCTCTGCCGTGACCAGAGCCAATCTAGCACCTGGGGCAGAGGCCAAGGAGCCATCCCCAGAGCCCGGGCCATCTTTGCTCCAATGGAGCCTTAGCTGCAGGAGGGGAAGAGAGAGACAGAGAGGAAGGAGGGGGGGATGGAGAAGCAAATGGGCGCTTCTCCTGTGTGCCCTGGCCGGGAATCGAACCCGGGTCCCCCGCACGCCAGGCCGACGCTCGTCCCATTTTACTTATTGATGCTTACATGAAGCCTAGCACATAGATGACACTCAAAAACCTTTTTCTATCTCAATTTAAAATAATTCTAATTTAAATATATGCTCACATTAAATATATTTATTTTTTACATATTTGACGATGATCCTAAAATAATCAAATCACAACTATTATACTGTATATATTTCACTTAAAAGATAACACATAAATAGACATATGCTCATACATATTTAACTCTTGAAGGTTCATATGTATGCAGAGTCAAAAATGTGGTCAAAGATAATTGTTATATGTATTGTTTATATTTAAGAGTTGGTGGCTTGTGGGCAGAAGAATTAAATTTGGATGCTCTTTTGTGCATATAATTTTTTAAGCCTCAACATATTTTGATTATAAAATTGGGCTTTATACTCTTCTGGATTTAATTATCTAAATAACAGATTTTTCTTACATTCTTTCATCTCATCACATTTTTAAACTTTGTAAGTTATTTCTTTTAAATAACCAGTCAAATGCTTTTCTTAAAATGGCAAATTAGTACAGTGCTAACAACTTGTTCAGTTTAAAAGGTTGTTTGAAAGATGTTACCAAGATTAATACTAATTTATACTGATTTTGACAGCTTTTCAGTAACATGATATTACACTAAAATTAATAAAAATCATATTTTAAGGTGATTAGAAATGTTCGGAGCCTGTCTCTTGAGTAATAGACATTTCTATAAGTTGTTTGGGTATCACTGAGCATATGATTGAGCTACAAAAACTGTGTGTTATAGGGTCGTATTACATTCATTCATCCACTCATGCAGTCATGCCTCAGTCTTCTAGTTTCTTTTGCCTTTCATCCTCTCTAAAGTCTCTCAATGAGCTCTGTTCAGTTAATTCAGCTGGTTAGAGCAACCCAAGGTTGTGGATTCAATCCCCACTCAGGGCATATATAAGAGTCAACCATCAGAAGCATAAAAAAATGGAATAACACATTAATGTTTCTCTCTCTCTCTCTCTCCATATATTTATACCTTCCTCTCTAAAATCAATAAAAATTAAATAAAAATAAAAATCTCTCACTTAAGTATTATACACTATGAGCACATTAGTTTGTCCTTTCAGTTCACTTGCCAAAGAATACCTTTTTCCATGTTATAATCTTGAGGCAGCCAGTTCACAAATCCACTGCTTCCTGTTTGTTAATTTCCTCCTTCATACTGCCTTTCTCACCTTACCTACGTTTCACGATTTATAATTATCACATTCTTGCAAATGCCTTTTGCTCTCTACTTTTTAAATGCTTAGAACTATGAACTGAATAATTCTGGTAAAAACAGAACAAAACGAATTTGATCCCAAACAAAACAAAACCCCAAGACTAGGAAGGTTGGTTTCAATTTAATGCATATTCACCTAAATATTGGTAAAGTTTTCTTCCATCTTCTCTGCTACTACCATCAACTTCTCTTTTCTATCTCTAGACTGCTTTCCACTCTTTGTTAGAGTCTTCCCTATTACCTAATCTATGGCCAACTTTTATAGCAATCTTCATAAAATTAAAAGTCACTGCTATCACTCCCAAGCTTAAAAGCCAGTTGCCCTTAAGTAGCACCCTAAACCCCCTTAAAAAGTTTGCATCCTGTACTCTTCATTACAAAAGCCTATTTGTTTTCCTCTCATTCTCTTAGGCTGTCTTTCTCTTCAGCACACTTAATCCACAATGTCTTTCCACTCCCTCAAATATATCAAGTACTTTCTCACCCAGGCCCTCATTTCTACAGTCAGGCCTCTGAAAAGCCTCTTCTTACTTTCAGATAAGTCTTTTCTTCTCCAAATCTAAAGTTGATTCTCTAGAATTACCTTGCAAAGGACCTTGTTCTATTTTTTTTTTTTTTTTTTGTATTTTTCTGAAGCTGGAAACAGGGAGGTAGTCAGACAGACTCCTGCATGCTCCCGACCCAGATCCACCCGGCATGCCCACCAGGGGGCAAAGCTCTGCCCATCCAGGGCGTCGCTCTGTCGCGACCAGAGCCACTCTAGCGCCTGGGGCAGAGGCCAAGGAGCCATCCCCAGAGCCCAGGCCATCTTTTGCTCCAATGGAGCCTTGGCTGCGGGAGGGGAAGAGAGAGACAGAGAGGAAGGAGAGGGGGAGGGGTGGAGAAGCAGATGGACACCTCTCCTGTGTGCCTTGGCCGGGAATCGAACCTGGTACTTCCGCACACCAGGCCGATGGTCTACCACTGAGCCAACCGGCCAGGGCCAGACCTTGTTCTTCTAATCACTTCTCACCATGTGTAACTGTGTTTTTGTATTTACTTACTCTTTGCTTCTCCCAGTAAACTCTGTGATTCAGGCAGGAAACGTCACCATACATGGCCATGCATAACACAGTCCCTAGAACATAGACATTGCCTCATTAGTATTGGATAAACTTACAAATAAAAGAATGGATGAATGAAATGTGCTGTTAGGTGAACATATAGTAATTTGGAAACAGTATATTTTAAATACCCGTACACAAGCTGAAAAAGAAACCATTAAAATTTTTTTAAAGGTTAATAATGGATTAATACAGTTTTTTAAAAAAATCCTATCAGTTTCTGATTTACTTCTAATATAATAAAATGCATTTAACTTCTCCAAAATAGATTTAATTATGTAATAACTAATTTCTGTGTTTTCAATAGCCAAAAAAAGTGAATATATCATATGGGTCTAATTCAACCTTATAAAGAGCCAGAAACTGCAGGCCATAGAATTTAAATGAATCGCTAAATGCCACCCAACTAGCCAGTGGCAGAACTGCTACTGGAATTTAAGAGTAAATCTAAAATCTTACTTTTTATAAAATGTAATGTAAAAATCTTCCAAAAGTTGTTTAGGTTTTACCTAGTACTTCTTAAAAACATGATGACGGAGGGCTTTAATAAAGCGGTAGGTTACTACTGAGTTATCTTAGTTCATTTGTTCCAGTGGTAATTTAAAGATACTTTTCAGTGGGTAGTTTAAAGATACTTTTCAGTGAAATAGAATCCAGGCTCTCTTTTCTGTAATTGGCTTTCACTGAGCCTGAGACATTTTTATTATTCAGTTCTCTTCCTTAGCACTCCTTACTGTCTTTCTATACAATTGATACTTGTTTAATAACATGCATGCTGATATTTAGGCCTGTGTAACCTTTAGTTATCACTTTGAACTTAGTTAAATTGCTTTTAGTTCTTGATTGAAGGCTACAGATAGAATCAGATCTGTCACCTTAATTGTTGCCTCAAGACCTCCAGAAAAGAATTTGTAGAGGAACTATACAGAGACAGGCAGCTTTTTAAGATGAATCTCTAGCCACCCAGAATAATAAAATAAGCAGAATTTGTTATAATTACATTCTTTTCCAAATTGCAGCCCAATCAATAGGTATTAATACATCAGGCAGCATGTTTTTTTTGAACTGTTTCTTATCACTACACTTTTCCAAGTCTCCTGTTTTTGTCTCATTGTTTCTTCTTCTAGGACATGTTTTAGTTAATTTACAAGGATATTGTAACTTCAGCAGAATAACTGTCAGAAAAGTGTTCCCAAGGAGGCAGGTTCATTCAATTAACATAAAGTGAGCTGTATTTCACTGGTATAGGTAATGTTCTAGAGTTCCAAGGCAGAGATAATTGCATCCATGGGTCATGCTGCTTTTATTTATTGGTTTTATTAAATTGTATTGCTTATTACTATGATGTACAAGTCTATAACCCAGACCATTCTGTTTTCTTTTTCCTTTTGTTACTAAAGAATAATATACCTTTACATGCATTTTTAACTCTCATTTATAGGTTGTTTTGTATGTCTTTTCCCTTTAGTTTATGTTGTGATTTTTTTCACTTTGCAAAATCTTTTATACAGAGCTCCCTGAAAGCATTAGCAATATCTATTCAAAGTTGTTTCCTCTGAATGTCAAAAGGTGCAAATATATAGTTCTTACTAAAATAAACCTGACTCCTTTTATCTACATGCAGATCACATTGCAAATTTCTTGATCTACAAGTGGTATGAATTTCAAAATGTATGAGCTTTCTGGCCTTGCACAAGTCAAACATTTAAACCTCATTTTCTTTAGGGATAACAGTATTGGTCTTATCTAAGTTATAAGTTATTGTGAATCTAAAATTCCCCATTCATTGCAAAGGAATTTGTAATAGATATAATAAAATGAGCAATCATTATGTCACTATTTATGTTGACGTAAGCAATGTTCAAACCTATAGATAAGTTTTACAAGAGTTTATCTGAGCTAAAATGACTACCTTTTTCAGAGGAAGATCTCAAATGCAGAGAATAACAGTTTTGTAGCTTCTTTTATGCATTTGAAATGAAGAGGGAGAATAAGAAAGATGACATGGAGGTGGGAGAAAGCGAGGTGAGATTGGATTACAGGATGGTTAACAAGATTCTGGGCTCTCTTGAGGGTGGCTACACTTATATCAAGGGTCTGTTAACCTAGATGAACAGAAACAATGTACAGGGGAGGCTTAGTTAAGGCAAAAATAAATCTTTTACTTAAAAGTTAAATGACTGGGGTGCGACTACCCACCACCTGCCTACTTAGGAATTTATGATCAGATCACCCTGTGAAGTTACTTTCCTTAGAACCACTTTTTTGCCCACATTTACTGTCATAGGCAGAAAGCAGTACAAGCATAGGTTTTTCTACAATGATAAATCTTCAAAGTGTTCTGGTGATTTTGCAAAGTCTTCCTCATGTGGATGAAAAAGTGGCCACATGCTGAACTTGACAAACTCAAAGGAGCCTTGCAAACTCAGAGACATAAAGTAACCACACAGTATGGTTTAAAATTAAAACTTTCTAATGAAAAGCAGTTCATGGTGGATAGTCATGTCCTAGGGAGGTATTTAACTCTAACAAAGATCAATGCTTACTTTAATCAAGCCTGACTGTTGTCTTTTGCAACTACAATCATGTACCTGATATGAAATGTAAGAGTGATCTTCTTTTCCTGCCCTACTCAGGGCAGGTATCCTACCAGAGCAGGAACCAACAAACTCCCTCAGTGTTGTTGTTATCATGGTAATTAATTTAACTATCTATGACTGCTTATATAAAAGAAGTTTGAGTACATACATTTTACTTTTTCTCCAATCTCAGAGATCCCCCCATTTTGCCTTCTCCCCCTCCCTAATCTATCACCAATCAATTTCATGTAACCCCCTTACATCTTCCCCTTTGATTCTAATGTATAAAGTAAGTGGTAAAACGGCCATTTTCTGGAGCATTTTCTCAATACACTGAGACATTGCTTCCCAGAAATTGCCCACAGTTTAACTCAAATAAACTTATAAAAATACCTACAGCTTTGAAAGTTTCTTATATTAACTCTTGGTTTCTATTCAACTCAAAAAAAAAAAGACAATATAGAGCTAACAGATGGTCAATATTTTACTTAAATTTCTAATTTTCAAGTTAAGTAAATATAATATATATATTTTAAAGTTAGATTGCTGCAAACAATACAAAACTTTATTATGTAAGTTAAAAGATGCAGCATTTTAATTTTCATCTATATATTTTAAAAGTTTGTCTCTAAGCTCTTTTTATGCTGTATGGCCCGTAGTCGCGGCCAACTTGGCCATGCACATGCAGGTTCACATTAGATTTGGGCAGACAGTAAAGAAACAGTGGAGCCAAAGAATGGTGGGCCATTCCTTTATTAGTCTCACACTGGCCAAGGAACAGCACACAGAACAAACACTTGCCTTTCATTCAGGGCTCCCAAAGCCACTGACACATTCTCTAGTTCCACTACCAGGAAAATCTTCTCCAGTTTCTCCTAGAATCAAGGTCCCACAAGTCTTACTGGGGCTCGCAAAGCCCCTCACCTCTGGTTCCCCATCTGCACACTTTCTCTTTCCCTGCCAACATGGCTTCTTCTCCAGCACTCTGTATTCCCTCTTCTCTCACTCTGCAAACATGGCTTCTTTATGCCTCTCCTTCTTCCCTTCTTTTCTCTCTTTCAAAACTTTCTGCCTGAAAACCTGTCCTCCAGCAAACATTAGCAAAACAATGGCCCTTCCTAAGCATGAAGGTAATTTGCAATATCACAACCACATATAGGTGGCGCTGCCCAGCCCCCAATGCAAACTGTAAGCAAGCAAACGTAAAACTTATATTTTACAAACTTATTTGACCAAAACATGCATTTATCATTACTGTTGATGGTTTTGATATTGTTAGGGACATAATAATCTCATCTATTTGGAGCCCATTGACTCAAGCATTGGAACTTATATGTTATCATAAAAAGTATTCTTTTAAGTTGCTTAAACACTTTTTATATTAAAATGTGTTTTAATTCTCTGGTTGGCTCAGTGGTAGAGCGTCGGCCTGGCGTGCAGGAGTCCCGGGTTCGATTCCCGGCCAGGGCACACAGGAGAAGCGCCCATCTGCTTCTCCACCCCTCCCCCTCTCCTTCCTCTCTGTCTCTCTCTTCCCCTCCCACAGCTGAGGCTCCATTGTTTGCCCCGGTGCTGAGGATGGCACTGTGGCCTCTGCCTCAGGCGCTAGAATGGCTCTGGTTGCAACAGAGCAACGCCCCAGATGGGCAGAGCATCGCCCCCTGGTGGGCATGCCGGGTGGATCCCGGTCGGGCACATGCGGGAGTCTGTCTGCCTCCTTGTTTCCAGCTTTGGAAAAATGCAAAAAAATAAAAAATAAAATGTGTTTTAATTCTTATAAAATCCAGTTGAAAGTAGCAAGTAAATTTCTTTTCTTTTCTTTTAGCGAGTGAATGAGGGAGAGAAAGGGATGGACAGAGATAGTCAGACAGCAAGGGAGAGAGATGAGAAGCATCAACTTGTAGTTGTGTCACTTTAGTTGTTCATTGATTGCTTTCTCATACATGTGTTGATGGAAGGTGAGGCAGGCTCCAGCTGAGCCAAGGACCACTGGCTCAAGCCAATGACCTTGGGTTCAAGCCAGCAACCATGGAGTCATCTCTGTGATCCCATGCTCAAATCAGCAACCCTGCGCTCCAAGCTGGTGAGCCTACTCTCAAGTTGGTGGCATCAGGGTTTTGAACCTGGGTCCTCAGTGTTCCAGGTCAATACTCTATCCACTGCACCACCACGTGATCAGGCATAAAGTAAATTTTTTTCAAAAATTTAAATTACATACATGTGTTTAAAGCTTTGTTTTAAATATTCTATTTTAATTTTCCAAATATATTGAGGATTAAGGTATTTAGAGTAAATAAAAAGGAGCCCTTTAAAGCACTAAGGAAGTAGCTGATGAATCACATTGTTTATTCAATGTGATTAACAATGATTTCTGAAAAATCCAACCTAACATTCTATCATCAATTAAATTCAAAAGATATTTATTTTGTTGCAACTGGACAGTGAGAAAACAAACATTTTGCCACACAATTAAGTAGGAAAATTAAAGAGTCTTTGTTGGGCAGATAAAATGTATTATGCTCACTTTGTAAAAGATAACGCTGCCCACGTGGAGGCCGTTGCCCAGGTGATATTAATGTGTGTTGGGGGGCAGGCAGGATCGTTGTAGCCTGGGGCTTGGTTTTTGGATTAAGCCTTTCCCACCCTTTTGATGTGGGGCGGTACAATCCAATCATGCCTCAGAGAAGTGACTTTGTATTAGAGACTTCTCTATTTTGTATATTGGATTAAAGGTTTTGAATCTACACTATAAAATGGGGGCAGAACGAGAGTTTGCTTTCTTGGTTCCCGGGATGATTAGCATGAGAGAGCAGAGGGAGCAGAGCAGAGAGCAGAAAGAGGTCATGTGGCCAGGAGAAGCACCAAGATGGCGGAGTGCTGAGTGAGATGCCAGTTTGTGCAGAGTTTGTATCTGGGATAAGGAAGGAGATGGGGAACTGAGGAGAATAAGGCTGGTGAGCTAGAAACCTTTGATTCTAGGAAACTCGGATAAGTCAGTGGCTTTGTGAGCACTGAATGTGAGTGGGTTTTGGAGCCCAGTGTGTAGTTTTTACTTGCCCGCCGGGTGCAAGCTAGAATTAAAGAAAATGGCCTATCAGTTTTTGGCTCCATTGTTTCTTTACCAACTGTCCGAATCTAATGCAAACCTGCATGGGCCAGGAGGCTGCTGTGATAGTGGCCCTGGCTTCTGGCTTTACAGTCTTTAACTTAATGCCGGTAACCACCAGTGGATTCACATCCTAAAGAACTCACAGCCTGAACGAACTCAGGGGTTTGCTTTTAAAGGTATAAAGAAGCGAGGTTGGGGAGGGGGGTGGTGAGCGCCTAGCCAAAGCAGTTTTACAAAAGTGAAACAGGCTTTCGGTTCTCATTGGAACAATCTAGGGAGAGAGTGCTCAGCAAAGATTTTACAAAAAGCAAGAGAATGTGCTCGGTCACCTTGGCCTTTTACAGAGGTTGTGAAGGCAGCACCCTGTGGGCTTTCCGGAATCTACACATTAGTGAGCATTTATGGCCTTTACAGAACTCTTGTCATTTACTCATTTGCAAATCTTGCAAACCTTGTTCTGTGGTCAGGGATATTGTGTTTCTACATTTCAATTTTATCCAAGGTGGCTGGTGAAGTTGCCAAGGAAAGATTTGCTGCCCCCATTAGAACCTACTGGCTATTTTTACCATCACTAACTGAAGGGCAGTCCAACATTGTGTGTCACCTGATATGACAGTTGTTCTAAACCTTGAGTGCACATTGGAGCTTCCTGAGGAACTTTGAAAATAAAACAAAACAAACACAATGTCTAGTCCGCATCTCAGGTCATTATGTCAGAGCCCTATAGGTAGGACTTAAGTTTGGTGCAGGGTGGTGCGGTGGTAGTAGGGTTTAAGTATCCCAGGTGATTTGAGTGTGCAGACAAATTTAAACATAATCCAGCCTATGAAGATAAATACCACTCATAGAAGGGAATTCAGGTGATAGAGAAGAACTTCTCAAACTTAAAGGTGTATACAAATCACCCAAGAACCTTATTGAAATAAAGATGCTATTTGTGGTCTGTGGAATGGCCCAAGATTCTGCTTTTATAATAAGCTCCAGACTCTCAGCTATCTGGAATCTGTGCTGCTGAATCCCATCCATATTTTGATTAGCATTGGGATAGAGGACACTATGAAATAGCATGCAAATCAAAATGGTTTTATATGGGAAGATTCCTTTACATTTATTTATTTATTTATTTATTTATTTATTTATTTATTTATTTATTTATTTATTTATATAATCTTTTTATTGAATTTATTGGGGTGGTATTATTTAATAAAATTATATAGGTTTCAGGTATACAATTCTATATTATATCATCTGTATATTATATTGTGTTTTCAGCACCCTAAGTCTTCCATCATCATTTATTCTCCATTATCCTCTTCTACCTCCCCTCTATCTCTTTCCTCTTACAAACCCCATACTGATGTCTGTGGCTATAAGGTTTTTTTTCTTTGCTTATATCCTTATGGAAATAAATGAACTTTTTTATTGTCATGTATTATTGGATAAGCTTTTTATTGTGATAAAAGATCATAATATAAAATTTAACATTTTAATTATTTTTAAGTGTAGAGTTCAATGGCATTAAGTACATGCATTCCCATTTTTGTGCAACCATCACCACCATTCATCTGTAGAACTTTCTCATCATTCCAAACTGAATTCTGTATGCATTAAACAATAACTCAATTTCCACCTCCCACTAGCCCTTGCTAACCACTGTAAACTTTCTGTCTCTATGAATTTGACTATTCTAGGTGCCTTATGCACATGGAACTGTATGACGTTTGTCCTTTTGTGTTTGGCTTATTTAACTGAGCATAATGTCTTCAAGGTTCATTCATTGCACCACGTGCCAGAATCATTTCTTTCTAAAGAAGAATAATATTCAATTGTTGTGTATATACCACATATTGTCCGTTCATCCACTGATAAACATTTGGGTTGTTTTTACTTTTTGTGTATTGTGAATAATGCTACTATAAACACTGGTTTTCAATCAATCTTTCTGTAAACAACCAAAATATTTGATCATCTGTATTATGATAAAAAGAAATTAATGTTCATCTTGTAAGATATGACAATGGCATTGTAATTAATAAATAAAATGGTCTTATTTTTAAAAAATGCATAGGACTAAAATGGCACATCTGGAATTAACTCCTAAAATATTTTAGCAATAAACAACAGAAAAGAAAAAGTGATAAGTAAAGGCAATGTGCAAAACCCTGATAATTGTTGAGTCTGGGTGTTGGGCATATTAGATATATACACTATATTCTTTTTCTGTATTTCTAAACATTTTAACATTTTAAAAGGTAGTTGATTCTCATTATTTGCAGATTCTGTGTTTTTTACTTTGTCCACTTGCAAAAATGTGTTTGTAACATTCAAATCAATGCTCAGGGACACTTCCATGGCCATTTGCAGACCTGCACAGGGTGTTGAAAATTTTGCATCTCCCAATAGCCTACTTTCCTAGCTGAAGTAGACCAAGGTGACACTGTCATCTTGATTCAGCTCTCATCCTATAAACTAATGTCTGTTTCACTATCTATTTACCACCATGTTTTCCACATATCTGTGCTTTTTGATGATGATTTTGCTGTTTAAAATGACACCCAAGTGTAGTGCTGAAGTGGTGGCTAGTGTTCCCAAGCACAAGAAGGATGTGATATGCCTTACAGAAAAAAGACATGTGGTAGATAAGCTTTGTTCAGGCATGAGTTTTCATGCTCTTATATGGGAATTCAACGTTAAGCAATTCAATGTTTTTTAATATTAAATAAGGTGTTTTTAAACAGAAACACACACAATACTAGGTTATGTACTGGTCTATTAAAGAAACATATGAGAGGCTTGTAAGGCTCTAACCCTGTTTTTCCCAGAAGAACAAGCATTCTGTATTTGCAGATTTAATGTTTGTGGCAAATTTATGGAACATAACTACTACAAATAATGAGAATGACTGTATTTATTAAGTGTATAGATTATTTTTCCACTGAAAAACTCTGATTCTCTCTGATAAGTCAAAATATAATGTAAAACTGCGCATGATTGATTTTGATACAGGTGCTATCACTAATAAGAGTTAATGGTGACAAAAGTTAAATGGCATGGGGTATATGAGGGTCCCAGACTATAAGCCTCGGCACCTAAATTTACTTCTCTATCCCTGTTACTCTCCACACACAATCAATCAATCACTATAATCACTATTTCCTCTGGAAATCATCTGATAAATAATATGACTCTACAACCCATCATTTCTTTTTTTTATTGTTTGTTTTATTTTTAATTTTTAAATTTTATTTGGGAAATGAACTTTAACAAGGTGACCTTGGTCAATAAGAGTACATAGGTTTCAGGTGAACATTTCTATATCATTTGAATTGTTGATTATGTTGTATACCCATCACCCAAAGTCAAATCATTTTCCATCACCTTGTATTTGTTCCTCTTTACACCCTTCCCTTCACCCCCTTACAACTCCCCATTCACTCAAGTCCCCTTCCTCCTCCATCATGTTCCCTTCCTCCTGGAAACCACTTCACTTTTATCTATGTCCATAGTCTCAGTTTTATACACCACCTATTTGTGAAATTATACAGTTCTTAGTACATCCATGTAGTCATAAATGTCACTATGTCATCATTTCTTATGGCTGAGTAGTATTCCATTGTATATATGTACCACAACTTCTTTATCCAATCCTCTATTAAGGGACACTTTGATTCTTTCCATGTCTTGGCCACTGTGAATAATGCTGTGATGAATATGGGGGTGCATGTGTCTTTACCAATGTCTTTGAGTTTTGGGGGTAGATACCCAGTAGAGGGATTGCTGGGTCATATGGTAGTTCTATTCTTAATTTTTGAGGAACCACCATACTTTCTTCAATATGGTTGTACTAATTTGCATTCTCCCCAGCAGTGAATGTCTTTTTCTTTACAGCCTCTCCAACACTTGTTATTACTTGTCTTGTTAATAGCTAATCTAACAGGCGTGAGGTGGTATCTCATTATAGTTTTGATTTGCATTTCTCGAATGGCTAGTGACAATGAGCATCTTTTTATATACCTGTTGGCCATTTGTATTTCTTCCTGGGAGAAGTGTTTGTTCAGGTCCTCTCCCATTTTTTAATTGGGTTGTTTGCTTATTTCTTACTGAGTTTTATGAGTTCTTTTTATATTTTAGATGTTAATCCATTATCAGAGCTGTTGTTTGCAAATATAATCTTCCATTTAGTTGGCTATTTGTTTTATTGTCAGTTTCTTTTTCTGTGGAAAACCTTTTTAGTTTGATATAGTCCATTCATTTATTATTGCTTTTACTTTACTTGTCTTTGGGGTCAAATTCATAAATTATTCTCTATGGCCAAGGTCCATGAGTTTAGTACCTATGTTTTATTCTATGTAATTTATTGTTTCAGATCTTATATTTAGGTCTTCCATCCATTTTGAATTAATATTTGTGCAGGGGGACAAACTACAGTCAATTTTCATTTTCTTGCATGTGGTTTTCCAATTTTCCCAGCACAATCTATTGAAGAAGCATTCTTTTCTCCATTGTGTGTTTTTGGCTCCTTTGTCGAAGATGTTTTTGGCTCCTTTGTCCATATATATGTGGCTTTATTTCTAGGTTCTCAATTCTGTCCTTTCGGTATGTATGTCTATTTTTCTGCCAATATGATGCTGTTTTGATTATTGTGGCCCTAAAGTATAATTTGAAGTCAGGTAGTGTGATACCTACAGCTTCATTTTTTTTTTTCCCCTCAGGATTGCTTTGGATATTCAGGTGTTTTTACAGCTTCTTACAAACCTGGAATTTTTAGTTCTATTTCTTTAAAACATGACATTAGGATTTTGATGGAAATTGCATTAAATTTGTATATTGCTTTTGGCAATATGGCCATTTTAACTATGTTGATTCTTCCATTCCATAACATGGAATATTTTTCCCTTTCATTGCATCTTTTTCAATTTCTTTCAATAATGTTTTGTAGTTTTCAGTGTTTAGGTCCTTCAGATCCTTTGTTAAGTTTACTGTTATGTACTTTATTTTTTTATTGTTGCAATTGCAAAAGGAATTGTTGTGTTTTTTTTTAGTTAATTTTCCAAAGTTTCATCATTGGTGTATAGAAAAGCAGTAGACTTTTGTATATTGATTTTTATTTTTAAACTTTACTGTATTGGTTTATTGTTTCTAATAGTTTTTTGGTAGAGTCTTTGGGGGTTTTATATAATATATAGGATCATGTCATTTGCAAAAAGTGATACCTTTACTTCTTCTTTCCTGATATGAATGCCTTTTATTTTTTTCTCTTGCCTGATTGCTATGGCTAAAACTTCTAGAATTATGTTTAATAAGAATGGAGAATGGACAGCATTGTCTCATTCCTGGTTTTAGAAGAAAAGCCTTCATTTTTTCACCATTCAGTATGATATTAGCTCATGGTTTGTTATATATGGCCTTTATAATGTTGAGGTACTTACCTTCTATTTTGATTTTATTGAGTGTTTTACACATAAAGGCATCCTGAATCTTATTGAATGCCTTCTCTGCATCTATTGATCAGATCAGATCTTCTTTTTTTTTGTTTTGTTAATGTGGTGTATTAAGTTGATTAAAATCCATATAGTGAATCATCTTTGCACTCCTGGAATAAATCCCACTTGATCATGCTGTATTATTTTATTAATATATTGCTGTAGTTGATCTGCTCATATTTTGATTAGGATTTTTATATCTGTATTCATTAGAGATATTGGTATGTAGTTTTCTTTTTTTGTGTTGTCCTCGCCAGGTTTTCATATAAGGGTTATGTTGGCCTCAAAAATGTATTGGGGCCCTGGCCGGTTGGCTCAGTGGTGGAGCATCTGCCTGGCATGCAGGAGTCCCCGGTTTGATTCCCAGCCAGAGCACACAGGAGAAGCGCCCATCTGCTTCTCCACCCCTCTCCCACTCCTTCCTCTCTGTCTCTCTCTTCTTCTCCCGCAGCTAAGGCTCCATTGGAGCAAAGTTGGCCCGGGTGCTGGGGATGGCTCTATGGCCTCTGCCTCAGGCACTAGAATGGCTCTGGATGCAACAGAGCAACACCCCAGATGGGCAGAGCATCGCCCCCTGGTAGGCATGCCAGGCGGATCCTGGTTAGGCACATGCGGGAGTCTGTCTGACTGCCTCCCTGTTTCCAACTTCAGAAAAATACAAAAGAAATGTATTAGGGACTATTGCTTCTTATATTTTTTGAAAGACTTTGAGAAAGATAAGTACCAAATATTCTTTGAATATTTAGTAGAATTCACTAGTGTAACCATCTCATCCTGAAATTTTGTTTTGGGGGAGATTATTGATAGTTGTTTTTATTTCTTCCCTGCTTATAGGTCTATTTAGGTTTTTCACTTCTTTATGGCTCAGTTTAAGAATATTGTATAGTTCTAGGAATTTATTCATTTACTCTAGGTTGTTAAATTTGGTGGTATACAATCTTTTATAATATTCTTCTATGATCTTTTGTATATCTATGATTGTGGTAATTTCTCCTCTTTCGTTTTATATTTTGTTTATATGAGTCCTTCTTCTTTTTTCCTTAGTGAGTCTAGACAGTGATTTGTCAATTTTACTGATTTTTTCAAAGAGCCAGCTCTTTGTTGTATTAATTTATTAATAGTTATTGGTTTTTTGTTCTTTATTTCATTTAGTTCTGCTCTAATTTTTACTATTTCTTTTCTTCTGCTGACTTTGGGTTTTCTTTGTTTTTCTTTTCCTAGTTCCTTACGTTGTGATGTTAGGTTGTTTACTTGGGATCTCTCTTGTTCCTTCATATAACCTGTAATGATATAAACTTACCTCTATTACAACTTTTGCTGTATCCCAGGAATTTTGATATGTCATATTATCATTTTCATTTGTCTGTATATATCTTTTAATCTCTGCTTTTATTTCTTTTTTGACTCAGTCATACTTTTTAGAAGTATGTTGTTTAATTTCCATATTTTTATGGATTTCTTTACTTCTTTTTTGCAGCTAAATTCTAATTTCAAAGCCTTATGATCAGAAAATATGCTTGGTATAATTTCAATCTTCCTGAATTTGTTGATGTTAGTTTTTTATCCCAACATATGGTCTATCCTTGAGAATGTTCCATGTACACAGGAGAAGAATGTATAATCTGATGTTTTGGGATAAATGTCCTATAAATGTCTATTATGTCTATTTGGTCCAAAGTGGTGTTTAAGACCAATATTTCTTTATTGATTTTCTGTTTGGATTATCTATTTAAAGTCATCAATGGTGTGTTGAAATCTCCAGTATCATCATGTTTTTGCCTGCTTCTATTTTTAGATCAATCAGTAGATGTCTTATATATTTTGGTGCTCCTTGTTTTGGTGCATATATATTAAGGAGCATTATGTCTTTTTGATACAATGTCCCCTTTATCATTATGAAATGTCCATCTTAATCTCTGGTTATCTTTGCTGTCTTGAAGTCAATATCATCAGATATGACTATGGCAATATCTACTTTTCTTTGGATATTATTTTCTTGGAGAATTGTTTTCCAACTTTTCACTTTGAATCTACTTTTGTCTTTGCAGCTTACATGTGTCTCTTGAAGGCAGCATAAGGTTGAGTTTTGCTTTTTTATCCAGTCCGCTACTCTGTGTCTCTTTATTAGTGATTTCAGCCCATTTATATTTATAGTACTTATTGATACTTGAGGATTTCCTATAACCATTTTATGTTTTGTTTTCTGGTAGCTTTGTGTCCTGTTTGGTTCTTCTCCTTTTTGTTTCTGTCAGTTTTGTTTTTGTTCAGTGGTATTCTATACTTCTTTCCCTTGTTTCTTCTTTTTTAAGCTGTGTGTTTCAGTAGTGGCCTTTTCATGGGTGGTTACTATTAGGTTAAGAAAAATTCTTCATATGCACAAGAGTTCTTTGTCATATGAGTACTTTTGCACTTCATCCTCCTTTGCTACTCCACAGATCTTAACCTCTTCCCCTTTATGTCATTGCTGTCACAGATTATCCTTGTTTTTATTATGACTTTTTTGGAGATTTTACTTGTAGTTTTTATTTGTTTTATTCTTTCTTCCTAGTCAAATAACCCCTTTAAGTATTTTCTGCAATGGGGGTTATCTGATGATTCCTTCAGCTTCTGTATATCTGTAAAAGTTTTTATTTCTTCTGCATATTTGATGGATAACTTTGATGGATATGCTATTCTTGTCTGGGAAATCCTCTCTTTTAATACTTTGAATATTTTGGTCCACTCTCTTCTGTCTTGTAGTTTCTGCTGAGAATTTTGATGGCAACATAATGGGCTTTCCTTTGTCTTCTCTTCCTTAGTTGTCTTGAGAATTTTTTTTTTGTCATGATTTTTAATAATTCTATTACAATGTGCCTTGGAGTAGGTTTGTTTGGGTTGAAATAAGTCAGTGTTCTGTTTGCTTCTTGGATTTGAGGCTCTAACTCTTTTCATAGTCAGGCTTGGAAAATTCTCATCAATTATTTGTTTGAATAGGCTGTCCCTTCCTTTTTCCCTCTTTTCTTCTTCTGATATACCCATTAATCTTGTATTGCTATTTTTGATGGAGTCGGACAATTCTTGTAGAGCTAGAGCTCTCTTGGTTTTTTTGTTGTTTTTTTTTTTTTAATTCGTGAGTCCTCTCCTCTTCTTTGTGTAGCTTTTCTAACTTCCTGTGTTCAATGTCACTGATTCTTTCCTTTATCTGTCTAGTTCTATTAGCTAAACTTGCTACTTTATTTCTCAATTCACATATTGGGTTCTTCACCTCTGTTTTTAAAGTTTCAATCTCCTTAGTGAGATATTTGTTTTATTCATGAATTTGTTTTCTGAGCTCATTAAGTAGCCTATTGGTGTCTTCTCACATTCCATTGACTATTTCTGGAATTTCAATTTAAAACTCTCTATTATTTAACTCCACGATTTCCATATGATTGAGTTTTTTTCCAGAGATTGTTCATTTCTTTTCTGAGAAATGTCTTTGTCTTGTGTAGTAATGGTATTCAATTTCTTCTTTCTTGATAGCATTTAAGAGTGGTATTGTTAAGAACAATAGCAAAAAAAACACAAAAAATATTGAAATATTAAAATAAAATTTAATAAAATATATAAAAGTTTAAAAAATTGACAAATAAAGAAGAAAAACCACCAAAAGCAAAGAAAACAAACCAAAACACCCACAAAATAAGAATAAAAATATAAAAAGAATTAAAAATAAAATTTAAAGATGTAAAAAAAAAAGAATGAGAAAGAAAAAAACAGAAAATAGGGGAAAAAAGAAAAAATAAATTTTGGTTTTGAGAGGTTTCTTCCAGTAGGTGTTGCTGTGTTACAACTTTTAGCTCTGTGAAGTTCCTGGGCTGTCTGCTGAGATGTTACTGTCACAATGATATAGGCCAGCCTGCAGTTTTCTTGGAGGGTGGGGCATGTTTTGAGGACTTTTTAGCTTTGGCCTTATGGCTTTGGCTTTACAACTTCAGTTTTTGGCTTTGTAGCTCTAACAATGGAAATCTCAGGCTTCCAGGCCCTCCTTTCCACATCTCCACAGACCTGGGGAGCAGATGTGGGGCACCTCTGTTCTTCAAAGGAGAGCGTGGCTCCGGAGAGCTAGCTGTGGGGTTTATTTCTGCCACTCTCCATACTGCAAGGTGAGGGAGGCAGTATCTGGGAGGCTGGGGCTGCACTTTAGCTTTCTCTGTCTCTGCTGAGTGTGGACTGCAGGCAAACCATGTAAACACTGGCCATGATCCCACACTCTTGCTGCTTTGGTTTATCTCCTTCTATGCCCCTCTATCTCACCACTCCTCCTGGCAGAAAGGGACCCAGTCACTCCAAGTTTCCCTTTCCATACCCCTCAAACAAAATCTAGACAGCTTGAGTTTCCCTCCTCCCTGTAGTCCAGCAGAGAAAAATACCCAGTCATACCAGGTTTATCTCCTTTTCTCTCCAAAGCCCACTGTGATTGCATATTATTTTCCATCCCTCTTTTTACCTCATTCCACCTTTAGTCCACTCAGTGTGTGGATCTTTCAGGTGTGCTTGCAAATCCAAATGGGGTAATTCACTGCATTATAGTTGTTCAATTTGTTGAAATTTCAAAGGAAGAGATCAAGAGTATCTCTTACACCACCATTACTCTGATGTCATTCTTGATATAAAACTTACAAATCATCATTTCTTCTATCATCATCTCTGGATTTATTTAATAACTTTTTATCCATACTTCCTGTCTCCTATATTGTTTTTTCTCACATCCATTCTTTGGACAAAGGCCACCATGATAAATCACTTAAAACGGTATTTTTAACATTGTTCAATGACTTCAAGGATTCTGGCAAGGATTTTTAACTACAGTCCAAGAATGGTGTTCAATGAATCAGGACCCATGAAATGTGTACAAAATGTTAAAATGTGTCTAATTGATTCACCCTTCTCCAGAAGATATACAGCTTTTATCACATCCTTCAAGGAGTGTTGATGACATACCCTTACCAAAAATATCAAATCTAAGTTACTCAACAAAGTCTAGAACAGCGGTTCTCAACCTGTGGGGCATGACCCCAGCAGGAGTTGAACGACCAAAACACAGGGGTCGCCTAAAGCCATCAAAAAATACATATTTATTATACAATACATTTTTAAATAAAATATGTATTTCCGATGGCTTTAGGTGACCCCTGTGTTTTGGTCATTCGACTCCCGCCGGGGTCGCGACTCACAGGTTGAGAACCGCTGGTCTAGAAGGTCTTCCATAATCTCACTTCTGCTGCTACCTCTACAGCCTAGTCTCTCAATACTCCCTATTTATCCTGCAGCAACACTAAATGCTTATGATCCCCAGCACACACCATAGTTATACTCACAGAAACCAATGATTGAAATGTTTTTGTTTTGTTAGAGAGAGATAGACATACAGGAAGGGAGAGAGATGAGAAGCATCAACTCATTACTAAAGTTGTGACACTTTAGTTATCCATTGATTACTTTCTCATGTGTGTTTTGACCTGGGGGCTCCAGCCAAGCCAGATAACCCTTGCTCAAGAAAGTGACCTTTGGCTTCAAGCCAGCAATCTTTAGGTTCAACATAGCAAACATGAGTTCATGTCTGCAATCCCACATTCAAGCCAGTGACCTCGTGCTCAAGCTGGTGAGCCCATGCTCAATGCAGATGAGCCAACACTCAAAGTGGCAATCTCTTGGTTTCAAACCTCAGTCCTCAGCATCACAGGCTGGTGCTCTATTCACTGTGTCACCACCTGGTCAGGCTGAAATGTGTTTCTGATTGCACTCTCCTACACTTTGATTAGTTAAATTCTCATTTTTAAAAAGCTTTTTAAGATTTTATTTATTTTAAAGAAGAGAGAGAGTGTGTGAAGAAAGAGGAGAAGAGCAGGAAGCATCAACTCCCATATGTGCTTTGGGTTTAGAACCAGCAACCTCTGCATTCCAAGCTGACGTTATATCCACTGTGCCACTACAGGTGAGGCCAAGTTCTCCTCATTCTTTAAGACACTCTAATCAATATTGTGAAATGCACTATATGGGTTGTAATAAATAATAAGATAATCAGTGTATCTGAACACAATGTGAAAGAATACAGTGTTGTAAAATGATGTCAGAGTGTCAGAGAGGTAGTCAGGAACCAGACTATGTGGAATTTGGTAAACTGAGATAATAAGTTTGCATTTTATCCCTGTGTAATAAAAAACCAATAGAAAGTTGTAATAAGGGGGTCCAACATAACTGACTTTCTGGTTTAAAGATATTATTCTGATGTACAGAGAAGAGCCTATGGATAAAGTGACAAGCTGAAGAAAGGAGATAGATTAGGAGGATATTGCAGTAATCTATCCAAGATGATAGTAACTTGACAAGGATGGTAGCAGTAAAGATGGAAAGAAATAGAACTTCTGGGGTTAGACTGTGATATGTTTAGAAGGTCAAATTGGCAGGATGAATTAATGAACTGTTTGTGGGAATAGCTAGTTTTTTTTACCCCAGTAATTGGATGAATGATTATTCCATTTACTAAGGAGGCAAAAGAAGAATGGAAGCAAGATATCTAATACTCTTTTTTTAATGTTTATTTCATTGATTTTAGAGAGAGAGAAAGAAGAAAAGGGAGAGAGAAAAACAGGAAGAGAGAGAGAGAGAGAGAGAGAGAGAGAGAGAGAGAGAGAGTAATACCAATCTGTTTCTGTATGTGCCCTGTCCAGGGATTGAACCAGCAATCTCTGTGCTTTGGGATGTTGCTCTAATCAACTGAGCTTTTTGACCAGGGCAACTTCCAATGTTCTCTAGAATACTGGTAGCAGATATGACATAGATATATAATTGAATGGGAAAACATGTTTTCTATTATGTGAATTATATGTAAACATGTTGCCTTTAAGTACATATGAATATCTAGTTCCAGAAACTTCTATCTAACTCTCAGAAAATTTTGTTTTCAATAAAAAATTAGAAAGAATACCTATAAAAGCAATATTTTTACCTTGATGGTGTTTATAAAATAACTCTGTGGACCTCAAACTACGTGGAGCTGAAGTCTCCTAAGCCCATCTACTGCAAGATTCACATTAAATTAAAATTATGCATACAATGCTTCAGACTTCTTTTTTTGATAAGCTTTTATAAATATTGATGGTAGGGATTTATATATAATCTGACTTGAATCATTACAATTAATCCATTTTTAAACAACTGACCTTCTAATTAAATAATGAATAAACAAATCTATTACAAAATCCTAGTCAGTAATTTTTAAAGCTTGATAATTGAGGGAGGATTACTGGCTATAATTCTAATCTTGAATAAAGATGACAGAATTTGGCCTTTTGATCTTACTAAAAGTAATATTTCATTTTGTTTGTAAATGTGAAACAAATACTTTGAATTACCTTTAGTTAAACACTATTCTATATGACTCAAATTCAGCTATCTCATAAGGAGATAGCTTTTCTCAGTTCTCTTTTTCCTACTCTTTGGGTTAAAATTGGCACACTATGTATCATTCTGACAATACATTGACTCCCTTAAGCAGCCATAATGAAATTTAGACCTATTGATGATATTCCTTTCTTTTTATTTTTACACCTTACATTAGCTTCATTAGAAAATATTGTAAGGTTTATTTCAAATATATCTGAAATTTGACCAGTGATCTCCATTTTTAGTGTTAATAGGCTGCTCAAATTGCCATAACAAAATATCATAAATTTAGCTGTTAAGCAAAAGATGTGTCCTCACAGTTGTGAAGGCTGAAAGTCTGAGATCAAGGTGCTATAAGTTTGGCTTCTTCTGAGACCTCTCTTCTTGGCGTGCCTCCTTACTGTGTCATCACATGACCTCTTCTCAGTGCATGCACATCCTGGTGTCTCTTTGTGTGTCCTAATCTCACACTTTGTAAAGACATCAGTCACACTGGATTAGGGTCCACCCCAAAGGCCTCATTTTAACATAATTGCCTCTTTAAAAGACCTCTCTCCAACTAGAGTCACATTTTAAGGTACTAGGAGTCAGGTCTTCAACATATAAAATTTGGAGAAACACAGTTTCGCTCAAAACAGTGCCCCACTCTTAATAACTTCAGTTTAGTCCAAGCCATTATCATTTTCCTCCCCCCAAAACAATAGCATCCAGTCTGCCCCTTTTCTACCATTTTACTTCCTACAATCAATTGTTAATAAAATAGAATTATCCCATTGAAACTGCTTCAATCCCACTAAAGGCTTCCCATCTTTTTTTTTTTTTTTTTCTTTTAACAAAGAGAGAGTCAGAGAGAAGGACAAATAGGGACAGACAGACAGGAAGGAGAGAGATGACAGGCATCAATTCTTCCTTGTGGCGTCTTAGTTGTTCATTGATTGCTTGTTTGTTGATTGTTTTCTCATATATGCTCTGGAGGGGGGGGCTACAACAGAGCAAGTGACCCCTTGCTCAAGCCAGCGACCTTTGGGGCTCAAGCCAGCAACCATGGGGTCATATCTATGATCTCACGCTCAAGCCAGCAATCCCGCGCTCAAGCTTGCAACCTCAGGGTTCTGAACCTAGGTCTTCTATGTCCCAGTTTGATGCTTTATCCACTGTGCCACCACCTGGTCATGCAAAGGCTTCCCATTTGATTGAGAATAAAACCTTATGACCAATGTAATTTTTATCAGCCCAACTTCTTTCCTTCTTGGTTTCACATTGAATTCCTCTCCTCCTCTGTCACACTCATCTAGTCACATTGATTTCCTTGCTGTTCCTTGAGCAAGTTAGGCCTCTACATGTTGTTCTCTTTACTTAAAATGATATGCCTGGTAAAATCTATATGCCTATCTCTATTCTTCCCTAAAGTCTTTCCTCAAAACTCATTTCAGTAAGGTGTTTCTTAGGAACCCTTTCTAAAATTTTAACTCCATTCTGATGCTTCATTTCCCACTTCCTTGCTGTTTCTCCTCTCCTTAGCACTCACCACCTTCTAAATGATGCATATTTTTCATACTCATTTATTTTATTTTCTGTTTTGCCCACTAAAACACGAGCTTCAGGGCTGGAGTTTTTATTTATCTTATTTACTCCTCCTGATACTCCAGCACATAGAATTATGCCCAAATCAGAATAAGTATTAAAAAAATATTGTTGATTGAATAAATGGTTCTTCTTAGTATACTAGGAAAATAATTATTGTTGTAAAAATTTGGTCTAAAGATTATATTGCCTTTTGTTCATCTCTATAATGGCTTTTTTGATAGTTCTTCAATATGTGATAGTGGTAGACAATGTCATTACCAATGACAAAACTGAATTTCATATAATGTTTTATATAAATAGATAAAAATATGGGAAAATAATTGAGCAGATTTAAAGGCAGCACATCCAGACTGGTAATTTTAGAAAGATTTCCCAGAATGACAAATATAGATTTCTTGTTTAAAATTAAATCTATTGAAGTGACATTGGTTAATAAAATTATATTGGTTTCAGGTGTACAATTCTATAATACATCATCTGTACACTGTATTGTGTCCACTACTCAAAGTAAAATCTCCTCCCATCACCATTTATTTCCTCTATACCCTCTTCTACTTACTATTACCCTATTATCCCTCTGGTAATCACTATACTGTTGTCT
Organism: Saccopteryx leptura; assembly: GCF_036850995.1. NCBI lineage: Eukaryota > Metazoa > Chordata > Mammalia > Chiroptera > Emballonuridae > Saccopteryx > Saccopteryx leptura. Next base: position 139,991,653 of record NC_089506.1, read on the forward strand.
GTGTCCACAGGGGCTTATTTTGTTTGCTTTGTTTTTGTTTTGCTTAATCCCTTTTTCTTTTCACCTAACCCTCTGAACTCCTTCCCTTCTAATGATTGTCAGTCTTTTCTCTGTGAGTCAATTGTATTTTGTCTTTTAGATTATTTTGTTCATTAGATTCCACATATGTGTAAAATTATATGGTACTTGTATTTCTCTGACTGGCTTATTTTGCTTAGCATAATGCTTTCCAGGTTTATACATGTTGTCATAAAGGTTGAGATTTCCAACTGTTTTATAGCTGAATAGTATTTCATTGTGCAAATGTACCACAACATTTTTATCCACTTATTTATTGTTGAACACTTGGGCTGATTCCAAATCTTGGCTAGTGTAAATAATGTTTCAATAAGCATAATGGTGCATATATTCTTTCAAATTTGAATTTCGGGTTTCTTTGAATATATTCCCAGAAGTGGAATTACTGGGTCATAAGGCAGTTTTATTTTTAATTTTTTAGGTAACTCTATACTGATTTCCACAGTGGCTGTACCGATCTATATTCTCACCAACAATTCACAAGGGCTCCCTTTTTTCTACAACCTCGCCAATATTTGTTTGATTTATTGATGAGTGCCATTCTGACAGATGTGAAGTGATATCTCATTGTGATTTTAATTTGCCTTTCTCTGATTGTAAGTGACTTTGAGCATCTTTTCATATGTCTATTGGCCATCTGTATATTTTGTTTGGAGAAGTGTCAATAGAAGTCCTCTGCCCATGTTTTAATTGCATTGTTTGTTTCTTTTGGTGTTGAGTTCTACAAGTGTCTTATAAATTTTAAATATTAACCCCTTCATCAGATGTCATTGGCAAATATGTTCTCCCATGCAGTGGGTTGCCTTTTAATTTTGTTGATGGTTTCCTTGGTTATGCAAAAATTTTTAAATTTTATGTACTCCCATTTATTTGTTTAGTTTTTGTTTCTCTTGCTCAAGGCAATATTTCAGGAAAAAAATATTGTTACAAGAAATGTCCAAGATTTTACCGTTTATGTTATCTTCTAAATTTTTAGGATTTGAGTCTAACATTTAAGTATTTACTCCATTTGAAATTTATTCTTATGTGTGGTGTAAAAAGGTGGTCTAGTTTTATTTTTTTGTACATATCTGTCTAATTTTCTCAACACCATTTATTGAATACTATCTTTCCCTGATTGAATATTTTTACTTCCTTTGCCAAATATTAATTGACTGTAAAGACATGGGTTTATTTCTGGGCTTTCTATTATGTTCCATCAATGTATATATCTTTTTTATGCCAGTATCATTTTGTTTTGATTACTGTGGCCTTGTAGTATAGTTTTATATCAGGTAGCATGATTCCTCCAAGTTTGTTGTTCATTCTCAAGATCACTGTTGGGATCTTTTCTGACTCCAAATACATTTTGAAATATTTCTTCTAGTTCTGTAAAATATGCCATTGGTATCTTGATGGAAATTGTGTTGAATCTATAGGTTGTTTTGAGTAGTACGGACATTTTAATGATGTTAATTCTTTCTATCCATTAACAGGGTATATGCTTCCACTTGTTTGCATCTTCTTCACTTTTTTTTTCCCTTCAATGTCTTACAATTTTCTGAGTTCAGGTCTTTCATATCCCTGAATAAATTTGCCTCAAGGTATTTTACAATGCTATTGTAAATGGGGTTATTTCCCTTAGTAACATTTCACTATTGTACAAAAGTGCAACTTGATTTCTGAATATTTACTTTGTATTCTGTTACTTTACTGAATTGATTTATGAGTTCTAGTAGTTTTCTGGTGGAATCTTCAGAGCTCTCTGTATATAGTATCATATCATTTGTAAATAATGAGTTTTACTTCTTTTATTCTAATTTGGATGCTTTTTATTTCTTCTTATTGTGTTATTGTAGGCAAGACTGCCAATGCTTGTCCATATTATCCAAATTTTTGACATATAGTTGTTTGTACAAATATAGGTTTCTTTATACATGTTTTGCCATCCTAGTGGGAAACCCTAACTTGCTTTTCTTCCTGGCCATGTGTGTTTGTGTGTGGGAAGAAAGGGAACTTATTGGAAGAAGTATGATTATTTCAGTATAATGTTTCCTCTATAGGCACATAATAATTGCTGTTAGCAATGTCCATTTACAAAGTTCAAAGTTATAGTATAAGTAAAATAAATGTGTATGGATATCAGGTCTTACAGACAGTAAAATTAAAACATATATTCTTAAGTTGCTCCTTAGAGATGCACACAATTAATTGAAGACAGATAATTGCATGTATAATGGTTTCTTGTAGACTAAGTACCTGTTTACAAATCAAATGATTCAATTTGTGATCTCAAGTGTGTGCTGTCTATGCTCAATTAACCCATTATGGCTTGCATAAACACCTACTTTGTAAAAATGAGGACTTTAATATTTTAAGATCCTTTAAATTATAATACAAATTTAACAACAAAGAGTGAAATAAAATCACTATTTCCTAATCTAAGAGATGTGCCTTATTGAGTACTCCTTGGAGTCTTTTGCTACTATTGTTTGAGGCTTATAAGTTTGTGAAACCTGTTTAAATAAGTTCTCTATGCAAATGACATATATTCTACAATATTATAAAACATGACTTATAAAAATCTGAAAGGCAATATTTAAAAAACATTTGAGAGTGACAACTAAGCTTCTTTAAAGAGCTGTCTCCAAGTGTGAAAAGTAGGTGTATTATTTATTTACTCACTCATTCATTTAAAAATTATTAAACAACATTTATAAAGTACCATGGAAGGTACACAGAGAAAGAAGATATGAACCCTGCATTTGACACATGATTAAATGGATCTGATCCATACCTTTAGATGCTGTAGGAGCTATAGGCATGATGATACAAGCTCAAATGTTGGAGTCACACAGGTTTACAACCAGCTCCATATCTTAGAAAATGAGCAAATGAGAATATATACATCATCACTTTTAGCCTTAGTTTTCTTATCCATAAATGTGGACCAATATAGAACCATGCTCAGGGAGTAATGAGAAAATAATAAACTGTTTCACATATTTGAAAAACTCACAAAATACAAAACGTTTTATTGTTCTCTAGGTTAAGGAAAAAAATTGTTTCTATTTTGCCATAACTTAATTTCCGTTATCTTTACAGATAAATAAAAAAATATTTTTATATCATCTTCACAGGTGAGTAAAACAAGACTCATAACTAGGTAATGAATGCCACAGGTACAGTAAACTCTTTTGTAGGTAGAACAAGAATAATCAGGGGTAAGATTATCATTCATTTGGTGAAGTTGGACAGCTTCTTTGAAGTTTTGTGAATATATGGCTAAATAAACAACAAAATAATATGCCAAGAAGGCAAATTTTAGAATGTATGCAGTGAATAAAAATGATATTTCTGTTATATAGATCTGAGGCTTAGTTTAAAATCAAAAAGGTCTTTTATATAAAGGAAGAATAAACACCAGGGAAAATAATTTGATGTTCTTCCTTTGTCATTTATTTTCTATTAGACTCTCCAACTCAAATAAATTGAAATAATTTTTCTCTCCAGGTGAAAACAAAGGAAAAATCATCATATAGAATTTGGAATGAAGATAGAAAATATGGCTATTTTATTTTTTATATTGTCCTTTAAGAAGCCTTTGTTTGAAAATAAAATTTAGTTTGATTTTTAGTGGTAGTAAATGAAAATAAAGATATATCCCTGGCATTGGTAGGGCCAGGTGCAAGTGATTTGATAGATGGTTGTTAATTTCTTGAACATAACTGATTTTAGTATTCATTTTGGTAACTGAATATTGAATGTTTGAATTGGTGAAATTTGCTACTACTCTAAATTCATTTTATTTGACCACTAAAATATAATTGCATTATATGTGAGACTTACAGGCTCAGAAAAAAAAATAAGGTTTTTTTTGTTTGTTTCCTCTCTCAATCTCTCTCTTATTCTTTTTCCCTTCCTCCCTCCTTCCTTTCCTTCCTTCCTTCCTTCCTTCCTTCCTTCCTTCCTTCCTTCCTTCCTTCCTTCCTTCCTTCCTTCCTTCCTCTTTCCTTCCTTCCTTCACTCATATTTTCTATATGTTTGTGTTTCCAAAGAGAGATAAGAAGTGTCCCCTATTTATTTTCTGTTCTTTTAAAAAGAAAAAAATCTCTTGAAAAAAATTACTGATGATATGTCCATAATGACTCGACTAACGTATTTAATATCTACCATAAATTAATTTTACATAGAAAAGACTGATTTTTTATTATAAAATAACCATGAAATTTCAAACTCTATTTGCATATGTCCCTATTTTTTGTGATTAGGTAGTGAATATATATCGAAATATAACCTTACATTCATTGCATGCTTTGCACTACTCTCTTTGAGAATTCTGGTTCCACTGCACATTGCCAGCAGTGATCCAAACTATTATGTTCTGTGGCCCTTATGCATCACGGCTTTTCATGACATGTAGACAGCCTCTGAGTATACTTCTATTGTAGCCATTTTCTCTGTGTTCAGCTCTATCTTTTTTTCATGAATGCATTGGGGTTGTCAGTTGAAGTGTATTTGTTATATAGTCAACACCAGAAAGGGATATGCCTATTAGATGTAAGATTTATAAAAATATTATAAATTGATTAAGTATTAATTAATAAGAAGATAATATTATATTATAATAGTTTTTCAAAATAGTGGGCCATGGCTTTACTTCTGTCTGAAATAGTAGGGAAAAATGAGAAAGACATTCATTTACACCATTTCTTATTTAGTACCCATTCCGTTCTCTTGTATCATAATTTATTTTTTCCTATTGATTTTAGAAGTCAAATGTCACTTAGAACATGGAGATAATTTAGAAGAAAAGATGTATTTGAGAAAACTGAGGAATAAAACCAACTCATACAACTCAATAACCAAAAAATAATAATAATCTACAAAATGTACACAGGACATGAAAAGACATTTCTCCATGAAAGACAAACAGATGGTCAACAGACATATCAAAAGATGCTCTATATTACTAGTCATTAAGGAAATGCAAATCAAAACCACAATGAGATATTACCTGACACCAGTCAGAATGGTTATTATCAAAAAGTCAACAGCCTGACAAGAAAGTGGTGCAGTGGATAGAGTATTGACCGGGGACTCTGAGAACACAGGTTTGAACCTTGAAGTTGCTGGCTTGAGCGTGGGGTCTCTGACTTGATCATGGGATCATAGACATAACACCATGGACGATGGCTTGAGCAAAGAGTCACTGCCTTCAGCTGGAGCCTGTTGGTTAAGGCATGTATGAGAAAGCTATCAGTGAACAACTAAAGTGCCACAACAATTTGATGCTTCTCATCTCTCTCCCTTCCTGTCTGTCTGTGTCTGTCTCTCAACAAATAACATGTGTTGGCAAAAATGTGGAGAAAAGGGAACTCTTGTGCAATATTTGTAGGAATACAAACTAGTGCAGGCACTGTGGGAAACAGTATGAAGAGTTTTCAAATTTTAAAAATAGATTTACCTTACTACCAAGCAATTCTACTTCTAAGTATTTAATGAAAATGAAAACACTAATTAGAAAAGAAATATGCATCCTTATGTTCATTACAATAGCCAAAATATAGAAACAACCTAGGTTTCTATTAGATTGATGAATGGATAAATAAAATGTGTAAATACACACACACATGGACATGTGCATGCACAATGGAGTTTTATGCAACAATAAAAAATAATGACATCTTGTCATTTGTAACAACATGCATGGATCAAGAAGGTGTTATGTTAAGCCAAATAAATCAGGCAGTAAAAGAACAATACCATATGGTTTCATTTATAGGTGGAATCTAAAAACAAAACAAAACAAACAAAAATAGATTCATAGAAACAAAGACCAAAGGGATGGTTACCAGAAGAAAGGGGTGAGAAAAGGGTGAAAATGAGAAAAAGAATATAGTCAGTAATATTGTAGTAAGTTTACACAATGACAGATAATTATTAGAAGTAGTGGATCACATTGTAAGGTATAAAAATATCCAATAGGCCCTGGCCGGTTGGCTCAGTGGTAGAGCGTCGGCCTGGCGTGCAGGAGTCCCAGGTTCGATTCCTGGCCAGGGCACACAGGAGAGGTGCCCATCTGCTTCTCCACCCCTCCCCCTCTCCTTCCTCTCTGTCTCTCTCTTCCCCTCCCGCAGCCGAGGCTCCATTGGAGCAAAGATGGCCCAGGCGCTGGGGATAGCTCCTTGGCCTCTGCCCCAGGTGCTAGAGTGGCTCTGGTCGCAACAGAGCGATGCCCTGGAGGGGCAGAACATCGCCCCCTGGTGGGCAGAGCGTCGCCCCCTGGTGGGCGTGCCAGGTGGATCCCGGTCGGGCGCATGCGGGAGTCTGTCTGACTGACTCCCTGTTTCCAGCTTCAGAAAAATACAAAAAAAAAAAAAAAAAAATCCAACCAATGTATTTTACACCTGAAACTAATATAACCAATATATTATAGTTTACCAACTATACTAAAATTAAAAATATTTTAATAAAATATAAATACATTGCAGAATACATTGGTAGAGCCAACATTTCTTTTAAACAGTGGATCAGAAGCAATTTCCCAGAAAAATGTAACTTGTTTCCAAATGTATCATGGCAACTTCATATTATTAACAAGTAGACAAGAAAATTTGCAGAAGCAGCACAGAGTAGTGGTATCTGACTTTTTTTAAATAACAGGTTGTCACAGAATTTGAATGTCTGATTTTTATTTCTTTAAACAATATACATTATTCATTTATCCCTCTTTTACCTTTTCTATTATTTCTGGTACATATATAAAGAAACAATCTTTCATCATTTAAAAAAATATCATGATATCTATCCTATGAATATCAACTTATTTACTAAATGAAAGACATATTTTCCATGTTCCCAAAAAGTTAAATAAAATTGGCATTGTTTATGTTAATCTGCCACTTATTATTGTGTATCAGAATTTTTGAGTTCTGTCCTGTATTTGTAATGAGACAACGACAATCTTCTGTGTTTATTGTAACATGGAAGCATTTCTACAGCCACTGATTCACAGCAGACAGCTATTGTTGTGTTGGCTGTTGTCATTCTTTTATCTGACAGTGTAAGGAAAAAAGAGGTTAGTGCTAATGTCCATGACTAAATAATCAGGTATTGCATGTTTTAAAAATTCTTGTGGCATAGGATTTAAAAATTACTGATCTAACTGCTAACGATTTTCATTGTAAGAAAAGAGTATCTGCCTTCCACCATGTACTTGGTTATTTTGGTCATTTGAATTTTTGTTTGTTTTTTATTTTTAGGTTTTTGTAACAGAAACTTTTAACAGAGACATGGATTATTAGTTGCAAATTTCTTATAAATTCTACTAAATTACAATAATTCAAATAAAGTTTAAATCTACATATGGAGAATCTCACTTGGACAGTGGAAAGGTAGTAGGTCCAAAGTGATGCAAGTATTTAACAAATACAGTTAAAACCATTTTAAGCCAATTTAAGTAGAAAAAATTAAAAATAGAGTATTTTGATCTCTCAATTATTTTAGAGTATAAACTTGCTATATATTAATTATTTTTTACATTAGATAGACAACAGAATACATTTAATACTAAAATTACAGTGTGAAAGGTAAAATTGCCTTGGCATAATTACAACTTAAGCTTCTGGGAGTGTGCTTGATGGGGACCATTATAAACATCAGTTATCCAGTTATAATTCAAGAAGCCAGAACATTTATTAAGCTTTCATTGTATAACAAACAGCTTGTAAAGGATTTGGAACTATATAGATGATGAGTAATTTACTTTTATTATTATGTCGAGTGAAACACAAAATATTTTTATAGAGGTAATTAATTTTTTGTTTTTCCTATGTGTTAGTGTTTACTGACTTTTTCCAATATTTCTTTTTCTTTTTTTTTTTTTGTATTTTTCTGAAGTTGGAAACGGGGAGACAGACAGACTCCCACATGCACCAGTCAGGGATCCACCTGGCATGCCCACCAGGGGGCAATGCTCTGCCCATTTGGGGCATTGGTCTGCTGCGACCAGAGCCACTCTAGCACCTGAGGCAGAGGCCATAGAACCATCCCCAGCGCCCGGGCCAATCTTGCTCCAATGGAGCCTTGGCTGCGGGAGGGGAAGAGAGAGACAGAGAGGAAGGAGAGGGGGAGGGGTGGAGAAGCAGATGGGTGATTCTCCTGTGTGCCCTGGCTGGGAATTGAACCCGGGACTCCTGCATGCCAGGCCGATGCTCCACCACTGAGCAAACCGGCCAGGGCCTTTCCAATATGTCTTAGCAAGTATTACGTCTTTCATTTTCATAATAACATTTTTCATTTTTTTCTTGTAAATGATTTTGTTCTCCATATATGGAATTTTAACTTGGAGAAGATTTTATATTAAGATATGTGTCTCATTTTCTAAATCAGATGGATAAGATTCTTGTTACTGACCCTTTTCTCATTGATTTGAATTTTTTCTGAACCTCAAATTAATCACGAGAATAAAAACATTATTCATCAACCAGTGGTTTAGGTAATAATGCTATTTTTTACATTTTAATTTTATACTGTTTAACCACAAGATTTATAGAACAAACAGTGCTAAAAATGGTCATGAGAGATTATGCTTTATGTATAACAAGGAAAAATTCAGTGAGGTGGGTTCAATAAAATAAAAATATTTGGAAAAAGAAATAATAGTATTTTGTTCCGTGGAAGAATCTAATAGGTTTACAATGATCTCAATCTTTTGCATTAGTTTACTTTCTCAAACTTATTATTATACTATCCTGTCCTGATAGTATAAACATGCTATAATTTTTACTTTGTTTCCCTTATAAATGTTGCATATGTATTACTTTATAATATTTAAAAAAACAAAACAATTATTTAATAGAGCAATAAATATTTTTTGAAAAAGAATAATTCTTGCTTCAATATTTTTCATAGAAAAAGTAGAGGTCATTTATATACAAAAATGTTTCTAGGAGTCATGAGACATCCTGATAACCTTGAAGCTATAACAGAGATAAATAAAACAAATGTGAATATCGTTAATGTATGACTATCTTCAGTTGTGACTATGTTCATCACCAGGAAGTTCTGAAATTTTTCACTTATAGCTGCATCCTGATCTTCTGTTTCTTATACTTGAAAAATATAGTCATCACTCTTAAAGGCAAAAATAATAAACTCACAGTATTAACAAATATTTTAACTACAATTGTACTGAAAATTGTAGAAAAATTAAACCAGATAGAAGTCCCTTATGCTTATAGCTCTTACAATATCATAAAGCCAAACAATCTTATGAATTAAATATACACAATAAAAACAATAAAATTTAAATTAACAATATCAATTTTGTTTGACAAATAATGTTTTGATGAAATTAAATTGCCTTTCATGAGGTGTATAGTAGTTTCTTAGGCATAAGCTCTTCCAAATTGTAATAAATTTTAATTTCAAATTACGCTAAGATTTTTTATGTGTAAAACAGTGAGACCACTTACTGTTCTCTTGGTATAAATTGTGTTATTCTGTTTACCTTCATTAGCTTGTGACAAAGTAGGACTCTTGCCACCTTAGTCATATAATAAATATAAATGTAGCCACTTAACTAAAGTGATATTTGGTCTTAGGCATCCAGGTGTTCCAGTATACACTTAAAATAATCTTTTAGGGTTTTATTATTGACAACTCAGGATTTTTTAAGAATAGACTTGAAAAATCTTCAGAGAGACTCAGAACTTAGTGCAGAAATATTAAATCAGTTATAAACAAAATTCAGAAATAAAAGTACTTTAAAAAACTATTACCTATCAGGCTAAATACATGTCAATGGACAATGTCACAAAAATAAAATAAAATATAAAAACAAAACAAAATTCTCCAAACATCGAATATCCAAAATATAAGAAAACTTTAGAAAAAAATATACAAAAGAATAAGAAAAACTACATGTATAAAAATGAAAACTATGAAACACTAGTTACAATGCAGGTTCTTTCATTTTTCCTTTAGAAAGAAAAACAAAAACATGCTTATTTCCAGGATAAAGCTGAAAGTAGGATGGTGTCAAGTTGAAGGTGGGATGGAGTTGGAATCAAATGCAGAATTCCTAGTCTCCAAAGAAAGGGACTACCTCTAATTAATTCAGAATCTAACACAAATTAAAGTGAGAAAAGGTCAATTATATTCAGAATTCTGTATTAGAGATTTGATTTTGTTTGGCAGCCAAGTCTTTGTCCTTTGATTTGTAGATGGAGCTTTCACAGTATTTAGCAGTACCATTGCCTCTGCCGTAGCCCACACTGGTGTTTTTCTTCTGCAGCTATGGGAATGCTAATTCGGTCTTGGTTTAATACAGAATTTTTGTAGCAATATCAGCACTAACTTGAGTTTATTCACATTTTTTTTATAAAATTCATTTCTCAAAGTGTGAATATTAGGTTGATATTTGGATTAATATTACAATTTAAAGCAAACTCAATTTTCAAACATTTCACTAGAGAAGTCTAGTTTCAAACTGTATTTTAATTGATATTAAAGGTAAAATAATAATGGAAACTTATGAGATATGTATCTATAAGACATTTTATATAAATGTGTTAACTTTTTAAAAAGACTTATTTTATCCCGAGTGGATTAAAAAACGTTGGTACATATATACAATGGAATACTATGGGGCCATGAAAAAGAAGGAAATATTACCTTTTGTGACAACATGGATGGACATGGAAACTATTATGTTAAGTGAAATAAGCCAGGCAGAGAAAAAAATATATTATATGACCTCACTCATTTGAGGAATCCAATGAACAATGTGAACTGAGGAATGAAATAGAGACAGAGGCAAGATCAAAGGGACCAGAGGAAAAAAGAATAGAGGAAAGGGGGATGATAGGATGGGATAAAGCTGAAGGGAAGGGGGGAGGGCGTTATGGGGTGGCAGGCAAGGGAGATGTTGAGGGGAATACGGGGGAGGGAATGTATTTGTGGCAACACTAGAATCTATGTAAACACAATAAATTAAAAAAAAGTAAAATAATAAAAAAAGATTTATTTACTCATGCAATTAAAATTTCCATTTGTAAAATAAAAATAATAACCATAATAATCCAATGTGACTATAATATTTGATTCCTTCTTATGTATTTACCTAAATATTTTTTCATTAACTTTTTTTATTTTATTTTTTTACAGAGACAGAGAAAGAGTCAGAGAGAGGAATAGATAGAGACAGACAGACAGGAACGAAAAGAGATGAGAAGTATCAATCATCAGTTTTTCATTGCGACACCTTAGTTGTTCATTGATTGCTTTCTCATATGTGCCTTGGCCAGGGGGCTCCAGCAGACCAAGTAACCCCTTGCTCAAGCCAGTGACCTTGGGTCCAAGCTGGTGAGCTTTGCTCAAACCAGATGAGCCCACGCTCAAGCTGGTGACCTCGGGGTCTCAAACCTGGGTCCTCTGCATCTCAGTCTGATGCTCTATCCACCGCGCCACCACCTGGTCAGGCTCATTAACATTTTTTAAAATAATTTCATGTAGACAATTAATTTTAACAAGGTGACAATGGTCAACTAGAGCACATAGATTCAGAGAAAACATCTCCAAATCCTTTTGACATTCAATTATGTTGTATGCCCATCACCCAGTCAAGTTGTCCTCCTTCACCCTTCATTTGGTTTTCTTTATGTCTCTCCCTTTGCAACAACCCCTCCTTTTTTTCCCTTCCCCTCCTCCTGGTAACCACTGCATTGTTATCTATGTTCATGAGTCTCAGTTTTGTGTTCGACCTATGTATGAATCATACAGTTCATAGTATTTTCTGATTTACTTATTTCACTTAGTATAATGTTATCAAGGCCCATCCACGTTGTCGTAAAAGATCCAATATTATCATTTCTTATGGCTGAGGAGCATTCCATAGTATATATGTACCACATCTTCTTTATCCAATCTTTTATTGAAGGGCTTTTTGGTTGTTTCCATGTCTTGGTCACCATGAACAATGCTGCGATGAACATGGGGCGGCATGGGTCTTTACGTACCAATGATATCGAGCTTTTGGGGTACATACCCAGTAGAGGGATTGCTGGGTCATATGGTAGTTCTATTCTTAATATTTTGAGGAACCATCATACTTTCTTCCATAATGGCTGAACTACTTTACATTCCTACCAACAGGGAATGAGTGTTCCTTTTTCTCCACAGCCTCTCCAACAATTAATGTTACCTGTCTTTTTGGTAATATCTAATCTAACAGGCATGAGGTGGTATCTCATTGTAGTTTTGATTTGCATTTCTCTAATAGTTAGTGAAGATGAGCACATTTTCATATATCTATTGGCCATTTGTATTTCTTCCTGGGAGAAGTGTCTGTTCATGTCCTCTTCCCATTTTTTTATTGAATTGTTTGCTTGTTTGTTGTTGAGTTTTATGAGTTCTTTAATATTTTGGATATTAGCCCTTTATCTGCGCTGTTGTTCAAAGATATCATCTCTCATTTAGTTGGCTGTATGTTTATTTTTAGATTTTTTTATTTATTCATTTTTATTAGAGAGAGAGGGGGAGAGAGAGGGAGAGATAGAGAACAGGGGAGGAGCAGGAAGCATCAACTCCCATATGTGCCTTGACCAGGCAAGCCCAGGGTTTTGAACCAGTGACCTCAGCATCCCAGGTCGATGCTTTATCCACTGCATCACCATAGGTCAGGCCTCTCTGTTTGTTTTGTTGTCAGTTTCTTTTGCTGTGCAAAAACTTCTTAGTCTGATGTAGTCCCATTCATTTATCTTTGCTTTTACTACCCTTGCATCTGGAGTCAAATTCATAAAATGTTCTCTATGGCCAAGGTCCATGAGTTTAGTACCTATATTTTCTTCTATGTATTTTACTGTTTCAGATTTCATATTTAGGTCTTTGATCCATTTAGAATTAATTTTTGTACAGGAGACGAACCATAGTCAAGTTTCATTCTTTTGCAAGTGGCTTTCCTATTCTCCCAGCACCATCTATTGAAGAGGCTTTCTTTTCTCCATTGTGTGTTTTTGACTCCTTTATCAAAGATGATTTGACCATATGTATGTGGTTTTATTTTGGGGCTTTCTATTCTGCTCCATTGGTCTGAGTGTCTATTTTTCTGCCTATACCATGCTGTTTTGATTATTGTGGCTCTGTAGTATAATGTGAAGTTGGGTACTGTAATGCCCCTAGCTTCATTTTTTTTTAATCTTAGGATTACTTTGGCTCTTTGGGTTTTTTTATGGTTCCATATAAACCTGATAATTTTTTGTTTTGTTTCTTTAAAAAATGATATTGGAATTTTGATTGGAATTGTATTAAATTTGTATATTACTTTGGGTAATATGGTTATTTTAACTATATTTATTCTTCCTATCCAAGAACAAGGAATATTTTTCCATTTCATTATGTCATTTTTGATTTCCCTTAACAATGCTTTGTATTTTTCATTATATAGGTCCTTTACATTCTTTGTTATGTTTATTCCTAGGTTTTTTTTGTTGTTGTTGTAACCATAAAAAGGATTATTTTTTTAGTTCATTTTCTGAAGCTTCATTGTTGGCATATAAGAAAGCAGTTGACTTCAGTATATTAATTTGTATCCTGAAACCTTGGTTTATTGTTTCTAATAGTCTTTCTGTGGAGTCTTTGGGGTTTTCTATATACAGAATCTTATCATCTGCAAAAAGTGAAACCTTTACTTCTTCTTTTCCAATATGAATGCCGTTTATTTTTTTTTTCTATTGTCTGATTGCTCTGGCTAGAACTTCCAGCACTACATGGAATAGGAGTGGATAAAGTGGGCAATCTTGTCTTGTTCCTGATTTTAGGGAAAAGTTTTCAGTTATTTGCCATTTAATATGATGTTAGCTAATGGTTTGTCATAAATGGGCTTTATTATGTTGAAACATTTTTCTTCTATACCCATTTTGTTTAGTGTTTAAACATAAAATGATGTTGTATTTTATCGAATGCCTTTTCTGCATCTATTGATAGGACCATATGGTTTTCGTTCTTTGGTTTGTTGATATGGTGTATTACATTAAGTGTTTTATGTATGTTGAACCATCCTTGTGATTCTGGGATGAATCCCACTTGATTATGATCAGTTATTTTTTTAATGTGTTGTTGTATACGGTTTGCTAGTACTTTGTTTAGGGTTTTTGCATCTGTATTCATCAGAGATATTGGTCTGCAGTTTTATCTTTTTGTGTTGTCCTTGCCAGGTTTTGGTATGAGGGTTATGTTGGCCTCATAAAATGTATTTGGAAGTATTTCTCCTTCTTCAATTTTTTGGAAGACTTTGAGTAGAATAGGAACCAAGTCTTCTTTGAATGTTTGATAGAATTCACTAGCATAGCCATCTGGACCTGGAGTTTTATTTTTGGGGAGGTTTTTGATAGTTGTTTCTATTTCATTCCTGCTTATGGGTCTGTTTAGGCTTTCTACTTCTTCATGATCTAGTCTAAGAAGATTATATTGTTCTAATTATCCATTTCTTCTAGATTGTTAAATTTGGTAGCATATGTTTTTTCATAGTATTCTACAATAATACTTTTTATATCTATGATACCTGTGGTAATTTCTCCTCTTTCATTTTGAATTTTGTTTATATGAGTCCTTTCTCTTCTTTCCTTAGTGAGTCTTGCCAAGGGTTTGTCAATTTTGTTGATCTCTTCAAAGAACCAGCTCCTTGTTTTATTGATTCTATTTTTCTGTTCTCTATTTCATTTATTTCTGCTCTAATTTTATTATTTCTTTACTTCTGCTGGTTTTGGGTTGCCTTTGTTCTTCTTTTTCTAGTTCCTTAAGATGTGATGTTAAGTTCTTTACTTGGGCTCTCTCTTGTTTGTTCATATAACCCTGTAATGATATCAATTTTCCTCTTATTACTGCTTTTTCTGCATCCCAGAGATTCTGATATGTCATGTTGTCATTTTTATTTGTCTGTATATATCCTTTGATTTCTGCTTTTATTCCTTCTTTGATCCAGTCAATTTTTAAAGTATATTGTTTAATTTTCACATTTTTGTGGGTTTGTTTAGTTCTTTTTTGAAGTTGAATCCTAGTTTCAAAGCTTTATGGTCAGAGAATATTCTTGGTATAATTTCAAGCTTTCTGAATTTGTTGATGTTAATTTTGTGTCCCAACATATGGTCAATTCTTGAGAATATACCATGTACACTGGAGAAAAATGTATACTCTGATATTTGGGATGAAATGTCCTATAGATGTCTATCATATTCAATTGATCTAGTGTTTCATTTAAGGCCAATATTTCTTTATTACTTTTCTGTTTAGATGAATGATCTAGAGCAGCGGTTCTCAACCTGTGGGTCGCAACCCCAGCGGGGATCGAATGACCAAATCACAGGGGTCGCCTAAAGCCATTGGAAAATACATATTTATTATACAATACATTTTTAAATAAAATATGTATTTCCAATGGTTTTAGACGACCCCTGTGTTTTAGTCATTCAACCCCACCGGGTCACGACCCACAGGTTAAGTATTGCTGATCTAGAGCAGTCAATGGAATATTGAGGCCTCCAAGTATGATTATATTTTTGTCAGCTTTTATTTTTAGATCAGTTAGTAGATGTCATATACTTTGGTGCTCCTTGTTTTGGTGCATACATATTAAGAAGTGTTATGACTTCTTGATTTAATGTCTCCTTTATCTTTATAAAATGACCATTTTTGTCCTTATTACCTTTGTTGTCTTGTAGTCAGCATTGTTAGATATGAAAATGGCTACACCTGTTTTTCTTTGGATGTTATTTACTTGGAAAATCATTTTCCAGCCTAACACTTTGAGTCTCTTTTTATTCTTGTAGCTTATATGTTTCTTGAAGGCAGCATACAGTTGGATTTTCTCTTTTGATCCATTCTGCTACTCTGTAGTTTTTTCTTGGTGAGTTCAATCCATTTATGTTTAGTGTGATTACTGACACTTGAGGGATTTTGTTTGACATTTTATATATTGCTTTCTAAAGCTGTATTTCTTGTTTTGTTCTTCTCTTTTGTTTTTCTGTCATTTGTTTTTATCTGGTTGTATTTCACACTTTTTTCCTCTATTTCTTCTTTTTCTAAGTGATGTGTTTTAGTAGTGGTATTCTCAGGGGTGGTTACCATTAGGTAATTAAAAGAATATATATCACATTCATTGTAGTTCATTATCTCATGAGTGTTTCTGCACTCCATCCTCCTTTGTTACTGCTAATTTTTGTCTTCTTTCCTTTTTTTGTATTTGTTGTCACAGATTATTCTTGTTTTTATTGTGCTCTTTTTGGAGCTTTTACTTGTAATTTTCTTTTGTTTTGTTCTTTGTATCTGGTAGTATAATCCCCTTTAGAATTTTCTGAAGTGGAAATTTTCTGGTGATAAAATCTCTCATCTTCTCTATATCTATGAATATTTTTATTTCCCCTTCATATTTGAAGGAAAGCTTTGATGGGTATAGTATTCTTGGCTGAAAGTTTCTCTCTTTCAGTACTTTAAATATTGGGGCCCACTCTATTCTGGCTTTAAAGTTTCTTCTGAGAAATCTGTTGATAACCTAGTGGGCCTTCCTTTATATGTTGTAGTCTTCTTTTCCCTGGCTGCTTTGAGGATTTTTTTTGTCATTGATTTGTGATAATTTCATTATGATGTGCCTTAGAGTAGGTCTGTTTGGGTTAAGGTAACTCAGTGTTCTGTTTGCTTCTTGGATTTGAGGCTCTAATTCTTTCCACAGGCTTGGTAAATTCTCATCAATTATTTGTTTGAATATGCTCTCCATTCCTTTTTCTCTTCTCCTTCTGATATACCCATTATTCTTCTATTTCTCTTTCTGATGGAGTCTGACAATTCTTGTAGGGTTTTCTCATTTTTTTTTTTAAGTTCATGAGTCTCTCTCTTGTTCTCTCTGTAGTATCTCTTGTTGCCTGTCTTCTATGTCAGTAACTCTTCTATATGGCCTGTTCTATTAGTTAAACTTATAACCTCATTTTTCAGTTCATGTATTGAGGTTGTTTGTTTTTTATCTCTGTTTGGTTCCTTTTTATAATTGCAATGTCCTTGATAAAGTATTTCTTTGTTCATTGGATTGTTTTTTGAGTTCACTAAATTGTCTTTTAGAGCTCTCTTGTATTTCATTGAGTATATTTTGGAGTTCAATTTTGAATTCCTTGTCATTTAACTCCAAGATTTCCACGTAATTGAATTTCTTTTCTAGAGATTTTTTATCATCTATCTGAGCGATGTCTCTGTCTTTTCTATTCATGATATTTTATTTCTTTTTTCTTAATGGCATTTGAAAGTGGTATTGTTAATAACAGTAATGAGATAATTAAGAAAGTAAAAGAAAACTTGAAACAATAAAAATTTTATAATGATAAGTGGAACAAAACTACAGAGAACGAGGAGTAGGAACTGAGGAGAGATGACAAAATAGAAAAAATATGTAGTCAAAAATAAGCAAAATGTCATAAAAATATGAGTCTGAAATATAATAATTTGATGATGTGAGGATCAGATGAGAGCAAAAAAAGAAGAAAAAAGATAATGGAGTAGAAAGGAGAAGGGAGAATAAAGAGAAAGAAAGGACAAAAAATAGAGTACAAAACAAAGAGAAAGGAAAAGAAAAAAGAATGAAAAAAAAAAAACAGAAGTAAATTTTTATGAAATAAAACCCTCACAAAAAAACCAGAATGAATAATGTAACAACTGGATAATGTAGTTCAAAAGAAAAATAATAATAAGAGAAAAAAGAAAAAAGAAAAAGGAAAGAAGTAAAAATGACAAAAATGAGGCCCTGGCTGGTTTGCTCAGTGGTAGAGAGTCAGCCTGGTGTGCAGGCATCCTGGGTTCAATTCCCGGCCAGGTCACACAGGAGAAGCACCCATCTGCTTCTCCACCCCTTCCCCTCTCCTTCCTCTCTGTCTCTCTCTTCCCCTCCCACAGCCAAAGCTCCATTGGAGCAAAGTTGGCCCGGGCACTGAGGATGGCTCCATGGCCTCTTCTGCCTCAGGCGCTAGAATGGCCCTGATTGCAATAGAGCAACGCCCCAGTTGGTCAGAGCATCACCCCCTGGTGGGCATGCCAGGTGAATCCCGGTCGGGTGCATGTGGGAGTCTGTCTGATTGCCTTCCCGTTTCCAACTTCAGAAAAATACAAAAAAAAAAAAACCCAAAAAAATGATAAATCCACTTAAAAACTGTAATTTTTTCTTGGTTTTGAGAGATAGCTTCTTCCCTTTTTTATGGCAGGTGGCACTGTACTATGAGTTTTGCTTCTGCATGGCTCGTGGACAGAGTTCTGCTGGTGTGTCGCTGTGGCAGTAACATAGGCAGGGCCTCAGTCACCTTGGCAGTGGGGCTTGTTAGGGCTTTGCAATTATCTGGCTCTAGTAATGGGAGTCTCAGTTTTCCAGACACCTCTCTGCACATCCCTCCCACTGGAGCTAGCAGCCTGGAGACTTACCTGTGGGGTCTGTGTCAGCTACTGTCCTCACAGCAAGAAAATCTATGTACAGCTAGGTCTCCCCTCCTACTGCTCAAAGCACAGTTCTGTGGAAGGCAGTGGGAACCAGAGCTGTCAGTGTGAGCCGGCAGGGCACAGACCAAGGGCCAAGTTCCTTTCTGTTACACACAGGCAAAATTCTATGGGCCGCAGGCTTATCTGGCATGCCTTAGCATGCTGCAGTTTTAATCTCTATGGGCTTTTCCTGCTTGTTCTGCTTGGTAGCCCGGGACAGGCCACATGTGTGTCCAGCTCCCATGACTACACACAGATGATTGCAGCTGCTGTTCAGGTGCCCAGCCCCGGCATTCTCAGGCTGAGGGTCTTTGCCCACGTATGTGCCTGGTGCAGGAGATTGTGGAGCCAGTAATGCCCAAAGATGCTGGTGCCCCCGCAGGTGCCCAGTGCTGGGGATAGTGGAACCGGGAGTGCCCAAAAATGCTGGTGTCACGCAGGTGCCCAGCATCGTTAATCTCTGGCAAAGCACCTAGGTCCACATACACACCCACTCGCTCCCCGTGCTGGTGATGTTAGGTGGAGTCTCTAGTGCTGCTGGGAATAAACAAAGATGCTGGTGCCAGCCCACGCGAGCACCGTGTGCTGGTAATTTTAGGTGGATTCCACCACCTGTGTGTGCGCCCAGTGTCTGCAATCTCAAGCAGAGCCGGTGTGATCTTTCCTTTGTTTGTGCGCCTGCCCTAGCTCCACTCCATCCCGATTAGTTCAGTCTCTCCTCTTCGCCGGCCTCCAAATGTGTCCCTACCTCAGATCAGCGTGGAAAGCAAATTCCCCGTTCTCCGTCTTACATATTCAGCCACTTTTTCACCCAATCATACCTTTGTCTGGTGTGTGTAAATTTCGAGTGCTCCTAAGGGATTTTTTGTTTTTTTCCTCTGTGTTCAGTTGTTAAATTTGTTGAAATTTCAAGGGGAGAGGTTGGGAGAATCTCTCACACTACCATTTCTACTTAAATACTCTTACATACATATATCTGTCCTTTGCATTCTCCTGGTTCCTATGAACAATATATCATAAGTAGTTTCTATTTTGCTATATAGCATTATAATAAGAATTTAAACTAACTTCTCTTACTAAATTTTTCTATAAAATATTACATTATCACAGAAGCCAAAACCTACTGAAAAGCTAAACAGAAGCCCTAAATTTCAACGAGCCAGATATAATTTTCAATATTTTCTATACACAATTTAGAATTTATTTTTTTCCTAAAAATATATGAGAATATTTACATATTTTTTTTAATTTTCTGATTTTCTTTATTGTTTAAAGGGAAGAAGCAATTTTTAAAGGTTTCTTTAATCATTGTTTTTTTTTTAATAAATTTTTATTAATGATAATGGTATGACATTAATAAATCAGGGTACATATATTCAAAGAAAACATGTCTAGGCCATTTTGTCATTAAATTATGTTGCATACCCCTCGCCCAGAGTCAGATTGTCCTCCGCCTCCCTCTATCTAGTTCTCTGTGCCCCTCCCCCTCCCCCTAACTCTCTCCCTCCTTCCCTCCCATGTCCTCCCTCCCCCCACCCCTGGTAACCACCACACTCTTGTCCATGTCTCTTAGTCTTGTTTTATACTCCACCAACGTATGGAATCATGTAGTTCTTGTTTTTTTCTGATTTACTTATTTCACTCCGTATAATGTTATCAAGATCCCACCATTTTGCTGTAAATGATCTGATGTCATCATTTCTTATGGCTGAATAGTATTCCATAGTGTATATGTGCCACATCTTTTTTATCCAGTCTTCTATTGAAGGGCTTTTTGGTTGTTTCCATGTCTTGGCCACTGTGAACAGTGCTGCAATGAACATGAGGCTACATGTGTCTTTATGTATCAATGTTTCTGAGTTTTTGGGGTATATACCCAGTAGAGGGATTGCTGGGTCATAAGGTAGTTCTATTTGCAGTTTTTTGAGGAACCACCATACTTTCCTCCATAATGGTTGTACTACGTTACAGTCCCACCAACAGTGTATGAGAGTTCCCTTTTCTCCGCAGCCTCTCCAACATTTGCTATTACCCGTCTTGTTGATAATAGCTAATCTAACAGGGGTGAGGTGGTATCTCATTGTAGTTTTGATTTGCACTTCTCTAATAACTAATGAAGCTGAGCATCTTTTCATATATCTGTTGGCCATTTGTATTTCTTCCTGGGAGAAGTGTCTGTTCATGTCCTCTTCCCATTTTTTTATTGGATTGTTTGTTTGTTGTTGAGTTTTATGAGTTCTTTGTAAATTTTGGATATTAGGCCCTTATCTGAGCTGTTGTTTGAAAATATCATTTCCCATTTAGTTGGCTGTCTGTTTATTTTGATATCAGTTTCTCTTGCTGAGCAAAAACTTTTTATTCTGATGTAGTCCCATTCATTTATCTTTGCCTTCACTTCTCTTGCCATTGGAGTCAAGTTCATAAAATGTTCTTTAAAACCCAGGTCCATGATTTTAGTACCTATGTCTTCTTCTATGTACTTTATTGTTTCAGGTCTTATATTTAGGTCTTTGATCCATTTTGAAATAATTTTAGAACACGGGGACAGGCTGTAGTCGAGTTTCATTCTTTTGCATGTGCCTTTCCAGTTTTCCCAACACCATTTGTTGAAGAGGCTTTCTTTTCTCCATTGTGTGTTGTTGGCCCCTTTATCAAAGATTATTTGACCATATATATGTGGTTTTATTTCTGGGCTTTCTATTCTGTTCCATTGGTCTGAGTGTCTATTTTTCTGCCAATACCATGTTGTTTTGATTATCATGGTCCTATAATATAGTTTAAAGTCAGGTATTGTAATGCCCCCAGCTTCATTCTTTTTCCTTAGGATTGTTTTGGCTATTCAGGGTTTTTTATAGTTCCATATAAATCTGATGATTTTTTGTTTCATTTCTTTAAAAAATCTCATAGGAATTTTGATGGGAATTGCATTAAATTTATATATTGCTTTGGGAAGTATGGCCATTTTAATTATATTTATTCTTCCTATCCAAGAACAAGGAATATTTTTCCATCTCATTGTGTCTTTTTCTATTTCTCTTAATAATGCCTTGTAGTTTTCATTATATAGGTCCTTTACATTCTTTGTTATGTTTATTCCTAGGTATTTTATTTATTTTGTTGCAATCGTGAAGGGGATTATTTTTTTGAGTTCGTTTTCTAATATTTCATTGTTGGCATATAGAAAGGCTATGGGCTTTTGTATGTTAATTTTGTATCCTGCGACCTTACTGTATTGGTTTATTGTTTCTAATAATCTTTTTCTGGAGTCCTTCGGGTTTTCGATGTATAGGATCATATCATCAGCAAAAAGTGATACCTTTACTTCTTCTTTTCCGATATGGATGCCTTTTATTTCTTTGTCTTGTCTGATTGCTCTGGCCAGAACTTCTAGCACCACGTTAATTAAGAGTGGAGAGAGTGGACAACCCTGTCTTGTTCCTGATTTAAGGTAGAAAGTCCTCAGTTTTATGCCGTTTAATATGATGTTAGCTGATGGTTTATCATATATGGCCTTTATCATGTTGAGATATTTTCCTTCTATACCCATTTTGTTGAGAGTCTTAAATATAAAATTGTGTTGTATTTTATCAAAAGCCTTTTCTGCATCTATTGATAAGATCATGTGGTTTTTGTTCTTTGTTTTGTTGATATGGTGTATTACGTTAACCGTTTTGCGTATGTTGAACCATCCTTGAGATTCTGGGATGAATCCCACTTGATCATGATGTATTATTTTTTAAATATGTTGTTGTATTCGGTTTGCCAGTATTTTGTTTAGTATTTTAGCATCTGTATTCATTAGAGATATTGGTCTGTAGTTTTCTTTCTTTGTGCCATCCTTGCCAGGTTTTGGTATGAGGGTTAGGTTGGCCTCATAAAATGTGTTTGGAAGTATTGCTTCTTCTTCAATTTTTTGGAAGACTTTGAGTAGAATAGGAACCAAGTCTTTTTTGAATGTTTGATAGAATTCACCAGTATAACCGTCTGGGCCTGGACTTTTATGTTTGGGGAGGTTTTTAATAGTTTTTTCTATTTCCTCCCTGCTGATTGGTCTGTTTAGTCTTTCCGCTTCTTCATGACTCAGTCTAGGAAGGTTGTATTGTTCTAGGAATTTATCCATTTCTTCTAGATTGTTGTATTTGGTGGCATATAATTTTTCATAGTATTCTACAATAATTCTTTGTATATCTATGATGTCTGTGGTGATCTCTCCTCTTTCATTTTGGATTTTATTTATTTGAGTCCTGTGCCTTTTTTCCTTGGTGAGTCTTGCCAAGGGTTTGTCAATTTTGTTGATCTTTTCAAAGAACCAGCTCCTTGTTTTATTGATTTTTTCTATAGTTTTTCTGTTCTCTATTTCATTTATTTCTGCTCTGATTTTTATTATCTCCTTTCTTCGGGCTGGTTTTGGGTTGTCTTTGTTCTTCTTTTTCTAGTTCCTTAAGGTGTGAAGTTAAGTGGTTTACTTCGGCTCTCTCTTATTTGTTCATATAGGCCTGAAGTGATATGAACTTTCCTCTTAATACTGCTTTTGCTGCATCCCAGAGATTCTGATATGTCGTATTTTCATTTTCATTTGTCTGTATATATCTTTTGATCTCTGCGCTTATTTCTTCTTTGACCCATTCATTTTTTAGAAGTATGTTGTTTAGTTTCCACATTTTTGTGGGTTTTTCCCTCTCTTTTTTGCAGTTAAATTCTAGTTTCAAGGCTTTATGATCAGAAAATATGCTCGGTACAATTTCAATTTTTCTGTATTTGCTGATATTGTCTTTGTGGCCCAACATATGGTCAATTCTTGAGAATGTTCCATGTACACTAGAGAAAAATGTATACTCTGTCGCTTTGGGATGAAGTGTCCTGTAGATGTCTATCATATCCAGGTGTTCTAGTATTTCGTTTAAGGCCACTATATCTTTATTGATTCTCTGTTTGGATGACTGATCTAGAGCCGTCAGCACTGTATTGAGGTCTCCAAGTATGATTGTATTTTTGTCAGTTTTTGTTTTAAGATCAATAAGTAGCTGTCTTATATATTTTGGTGCTCCTTGGTTTGGTGCATATATATTAAGGATTGTTATGTCTTCTTGATTCAACTTCCCCTTAATCATTATGAAATGACCATTTTTGTCTCTGAGTACTTTTTCTGTCTTGTAGTCAGCATTATTAGATATGAGTATTGCTACACCTGCTTTTTTTTGGGTGTTGTTTGCTTGGAGTATTGTTTTCCAGCCTTTCACTTTGAATTTGTTTTGATCCTTGTTGCTTAGATGTGTTTCTTGTAGGCAGCATACAGTTGGATTTTCTTTTTTAATCCATTCTGCTACTCTGTGTCTTTTTATTGGTAAGTTTAATCCATTTACATTTAGTGTAATTATTGACACTTGTGGGTTCCCTACTGCCATTTTATAAATTGCTTTCTGTTAGTTTTGTATCTTGTTTGATTCTTCTCTTTTGTTTTTCTATCATTTGTTTTTGTTTGTTTGTGTTCCATACTTCTTTCCTCTGTTGCTACCTTTTTTAAGTCAAGTGTTTTTGTGGTGGTTTTTTCAAGGGTGGTTACCATTAAGTAATGAAAAGGGTACCTACCATATTCATTGTAGTACCCTATCTTATGAGTATTTCTGCACTTCATCGTCCTTTGCTACTGTTAATCTCCATCCTCTCCCCCCTTTTTTTCCTTTGTTGTCACAGTTTAAGTTTGGTTTTATTGTGTTCTTGGTGGAGCTGTTACTTGTGGTGTTGTTTTCTTTTGTTCTTTGAATCTGGTTGGAAAACCCCCTTTAGTATTTCCTGGAGTGGGGGCTTTCTGCTGATAAATTCTCTCATCTTTTCAGTATTTGTGAATGTTTTTATATCTCCTTCGTACTTGAAGGATAGCTTTGATGGTTATAGTATTCTTGGCTGAAAGTTCCTCTCTTTCAGGGCTTTAAATATTGGGGTCCACTCTCTTCTAGCTTGTAGAATTTCTGCTGAGAAATCTGATGATAATCTAATAGGCCTTCCTTTATATGTTGTACTCTTCTTTTCCCTGGCTGCCTTGAGAATTTTTTCTTTGTCATTGGTTTGTGTCATCTTCATTATGATGTGCCTTGGAGTGGGTTTGTTGGGGTTAAGAAAACTTGGTGTTCTGTTTGCTTCTTGAATTTGAGGCTTTAGTTCTTTCCACAGGCTAGGGAAGTTCTCATCTATTATTTGTTTGAGTATATTCTCCATTCCATTTTCTTTCTCTTCTCCCTCTGATATACCTATTATTCTTATGTTATTCTTTCTGATGGAGTCAGACAATTCCTGTAGGGCTTTCTCGTTTTCTATTATTTTTGAGTCTCTTTCTTCTTCTCTCTGTTGTGCCTCAAGTTGTTTGTCTTCTATTTCACTAATCCTATCTTCTATCTGGGCTGTTCTGTTAGCTAAGCTTGTTACCTCATTTTTCAGCTCGTGAATTGAGTTTTTCATTTCTGTTTGATTTGTTTTTATAGTTTCAATTTTCTTGGTAATATATTCTTTGTGTTCATTGAGTTGTTTTCTGACCTCCCTAAATTGCCTTTCTGTGTTTTCTTGTATATCTCTGAGTATTTTTAAGATTTCTATTTTAAATTGTCTGTCATTTAGCTCCAAGGCTTCCAATATGTTAAGTCTTTTCTCCATAGATTTTTCCACATCTATTTGTGTTACCTCTCTTTCTTTTGTATCCATAATATTCAATTTCCTCTTTCTTATTGGCATCTGAGGGTGGTCTTGTTGATAGCACACAGGCGCACTCCCTCCGCGGCTTGAATGAACGTCCCTGCAGTAGTTAGCTTCCTCCACACCCTCGTCTCTCAGATTCAAGTGATAACAGTCCTTTCGCTTTCAGTTTGTGTGGAACTCTGGAATGCTCCGAGGATAAATTTTTCTCTTTCTAGTTGATAAATTTGTTGTGATTTTGGGGATATCTGTCGGACGCGCTACTCACGGCGCCATTTCCGTGACATCACTCTAATGAATATATGCATATTTATAAGAAATTCTATGGGTTCCTCAATAGAACTTTTCTCCCCAGGGTGCTTTGTCTAATAATGATGGTAATTAAAAGATGAGTTTAGATTCCCTGAAATACAGGTAGAATGATTCTTAAGACATTGTGGTAGTCCACTCCAATGAAATATGGAAGCTCACTGGGTCTTTTCTTACCAATTCTCTTGCTTTTCATAGACCTGTACTGTGGTCTGAAGATAATTCCTTCTAATTATTCTTCCCCTTTTTCTTTTATAGGTGTCTTCCTAATAAATCTGTTTTATATCTAATACTTTCTTGATTGCTTTTTAAAAAATCCAAAAAAACTAAAGTAGTGCTAAGAATAGTTAGAGAAAACAAGAAGTAAGATGAAGTTTTGGGATTGGCCAACTGATCATCAAATGGGCCAAGAGCATGCTTTTGGCATAGCAAGAAATCCATTAAACCATAGGCTACAGCTGCCAACAGAGCTCTTTGGAGTCCAGTGAAAAAAACAGTCACTATCTTGGCCAGAGTGATTGACACTCACAAACGGAGCAGGTAGAAGTATAGATGGTACCTGAGTGGTCTACATATGTGCTCCTTAGTGCCCTCATACTATTGTAATTGTGAATGGACAGCTGTGACAATTATAGTCCAAGAACTTTCATGATTGCCAAAAGTTTAGGCTCTCAGGAATGAAGGTTGGGCTACATCACAAGATTAGTCATGAAAACCCAACAAGGTGATAGCTGATAGTAAGGGAATTTTAGCATGGGTAATAGACGTGAGGATGAGTATGATTTATAACCAGAGGCAGGTTTAACAGCGGGTGCACCCAGTGTGGGCCTTGGGCTCCGACTTCTGAAGGGCCCTACAAAACCCCCACTTTGCACTTTTTCCTAATGACACTAAGTTTTGTTTCATATGTGCAATTTTAACATTAATAGTACATAATATTTTTTATTTATTTAAAAATATGGTTAACATGTATTTTTATTTTCCTTGTCTCTGTCTTTTTTTTTAAGGGGCCAATATTTTCTTCTGTGCCTGGGACCCCAACTGATCTTAATCTGCCTCTGCTTATGACCCAGAGAAAAACTGAGCAGTGAGTGTGGCTGCTGTTGTCAAACAATTTCTCTTCTAAGTTTCCCCTCAAGAAGAGACAACCATGGCCAACGTGATGGCACTATTCTTTGAACCTGCATTGGGAATTATATCTGTGCAGTATCTAGTACTCTCAGTTGGCCTAACACTAGACTGCTACTTGAGACTATTTCTGGTGCATCCTCCTTCCTTTCCCCTCTCCTTCCACTGGTGTCATAATTGCATTGTATTCCTAATGATCTCCCCACCTACACTTTCTTTCTTCTTTCATCCTCATAGAAATTTCTCCAATGCATTTATTATTCATCTAACCTCAACTTGGTGTTTGCCATTCAGAGTACTCAAATGAACACAGGCATGTTCTACACTCTCTCCCAGAGGTTTCCTGGAGGAGCTGAGCTCAGGTGTCCACAGTAATTATTAACCTGCAGATTAATATACCTTGTTTTGAATACTTTCTATTCCATGTTTCATATCCCTATTCCTCTACCTAATCCCTCTGAGATTAAATTGATGTGAGCAGTTTGAAAATAAATTCACCCTTTCTTGATACAAATTTCAAAGGGTGGAGCCTAATTCTTCTTTCCTTCAGTGTGAGTCAGAATCAGTCGCGGAATCAGTCACCCGGGTCTAATGATAGAAGAAATAATGATACATTCTGCTAACAGCCCACAGGAAACAAAGCCTCCAGCCCATAGCCATGTGACCCCTTTAAAGGAGATCCTCTGACTTACTTAAATCCTTAGATGATCCCTAAATACCTTGACTGCAAGCTCAGGTGATACCCTACATCAGAAGTGCTCAATTAAAGCTATTTTAAAGATGGTATGTTTTTAGTAATTTGTTATACAAAAGATAAATAATACACCCTTAAATTTATCACATACACTCAAGTTCTTTTCTCAGAATTAGCTTCTGGAGAAACACACACACATACTCATATATATATATATATATATATATATATATATATATATATATATATCTGCATAATATAGAGAATATTCTGGGTATATGTAGATTTCTCATATTATATGCACAAATAATTTAGTAATAGGATTTATTTTTTACCATTAACACATTTTAAATAATTTTCAAAAATATCTATATATATAGCATTCTTATTAGTTACTCATAGTATTCTATTATGTGAATGTCTCATAATGTGTTTAAGCATCTCTTCTTTTTGATGAGAAATTGAAAGTGTTTCTCATTTGTAGGCTTTTATTGTCTACTATAAAAAATAAAACAATATATTAGTTGATAATCATTGATTAAAAATGTAAAACATTTAAATCACTTGTGCCTCATTCTATAACATAATTCATAATTATACTCATCTTGCAACTGTAATTAGAGCAAAGGACAGATGGTAAAAGTTTAAAATGATGTGTTTATTAAAATCATGTAGGCTGCCAAATAATTTCTTACCATTAGCGTCTGTTCATTAACTGATCCATTGAGACAGGGTGGATGAAATTTGAAGGTGGCTAGACAGAATATTAAGTAACTCTAGTGTCTAAATAGAAAGGGTATATTTACAATCAAAGGGGCAGCAAACAACATCATGGAAAATGGTAACATAGTTTTAGTTTTATTCTATTTAAATATGATAAAAATTTCTAAAGAGTACAGAATATTCATTAATTTTATTAAAAATTAATGAGATGAATTAATAATATAGATAATATTCTGGGTATGTGTAAATTTCTCAAATCAGGTATGGCATTTATGCTTGAAAGTAGATATGTTGCAAATAATCTTAAACACAAAAAATTTTAGAATGGGATTAGAGGAATAACTCATAGAAACTGAGGAAAAGAATTCACTAGACATTGAAGACAAGTGAGGACAAGAACTCCAGTGTCAACAGTTTATTTATTGATTGATTAATTTTAGTTATATGCAGGTAGACTTGCTCTAATTTTTGGTCTATAATATTTCTAAGCAACCGTGAAACAAAAATAACAACAGTTATTGAGTATGTACTAAGTATTCTCAGGTGCTATATGTATGTTTTATCTTATGCAACCTTCACAGGAATTCAAAGAGATAAGTACTTATATTATCATTCATTTACGCATGTGAAAACTGATACACAGAGTTCATACCTAACCTGTGGTTGTTACACATCCATTATGTGATAAAGAAAAAAAACCAAACATGTTCAACTTTATTTAAGAGGCTCTGGTTATTGCTCCTTTCCACACTGCAGTCCTGAAACTATAAAACTAACTTGACTTTCTGAATACCAAGTTTTAAGTTCATATAAAATGCCCTCCTTGCCCTGAGGTGGATCATATCCTCACTCCTAATTCAGTCAACTATGACTAGGGAATTGAACAACACTATGTCCAAATGACATTTGCCCTTGAAACAATGGGAATAATGGGATCAGTAGAGGGCTTTTTTAGCAATAAACATGTATGGTGGAATACAGAGGAGAAAATAAAACAAATGAGAAAGTATAAACAAATACCAAATTTTTGCTAAAGAGTAAATAAGAACATTTTTTTTTTGGTATTTTTTGTATTTTTCTGAAGTGAGAAGTGGGGAGGCAGAGAGATAGACTCTTGCATGTGCCAGACTGGGATCTACCCACCCAGCAAGCCCAGCAGGGGTGATGCTCTGCTCATCTGGGGTCCTTGTTTTGTTGCAACTGGAGCCATTTTAGTGCCTGAGGCAGGGGTCATGGAGCCATCCTCAGAGCCAGGGCCAACTTTGCTCCCATGGAGCCTTGGCTGCAGGAGGGGAAGAGAGAGATAAAGAGAAAGGAGAGAGGGAAGGGTAGAGAAGCAGATGGGCACTTCTGTGTGCCCTGACTGGGAGTCAAACCTGGGACATCAACATGCCTGGCCGATGCTCTACCACTGAGCAAACTGGCCAGAGCAAAAACATTTTTTTAATGTATAAATAGTACACAAAAAGAGTGCATTATGATTATAGAATGAGGTGTGATTTCTTATCTAAGAAGTACAATAAAAGCAAATTCAAATTTAGAAGAAGCTTAGTATTTTATTTTATTTTATTTATTTATATAAAAAATTGTTATGTATTTTTTTAAAGAGAGGAAGGGAGATAATGAGAGACAGAGAAAGAGACAGGAACATTAATCTGTTCCTGTATGTGCCCTGAATGGGGATTGAACCAGCAACTTCTGTGCTTCAGGAAAATACTTTAACCAATTTAGCTCTCCAACCAAGGCAAAGCTTAGTATTTTAAACACATACCTTTTATTTTATTTTATTTTATTATTTTTTTTATTCAGTGAGAGGCAGGATAGGGAGGCAGAGAGACAGATTTCCACTTGTGCCCCAGCTCCCACCGGGACCACCCAGCAAGCCCACTAGGAGGTGATGCTCTGCCCATGCTTCTCAGTTGCTTGGGAACAAAGTAATTTCAGTGCTTGAGAAGGCCATAGAGCCATCCCCAGAGCTCAGGGCCAACTTGCTCCAACCATTTGAGCTTCGCCTATGGGAACGGGGTGAAGGTGGGGTGTGGGGGGGGTGAAGAAGCAAATGGTTGCTTTTCCTGAGTGACCTGACCGGAAGTTGAACCCGGGACTTCTATAAACCCGGTTGATATTCTACTGCTAAGCCAAATGGCCAGGGCAATACATCTCTTAAAATCAGAAGGTAATCTTTGCTATGGCTCAGTTTTAAGGTACATTTTAGGGTTGGTTAAAGGGCAAAATTCTGTATAACGTTAAATATCCCTGAGAGTTATTACATTTCATGCTGAGTAGAGTGTCTGAGAGAGGATTTGAGGTGAATTTATGACATGTCATATGTTTTCAGGACAAATTACAGTGAGAGGTAAATAAAACATATATTTTATGTATCCACAGCCAGGGCACATATCTTCAATGCCTATCCTCAATGAAAATTTAAATGGTGAGTTTCATGCATGTACAGCCCCATGTGCTCTCCCATTGTTTCTTTAGCATCACAGAAATGAATGTTATATACATATACAGATATACACACACATATATCTGTTATACAGTTCTTAACTCAGGTTAGGATTACATTTTGTCCAGAAATGGAGAATAAACAGTGATCAGCAAAGTTGGATATTACATTATAAATTAAAAATTGGTCTAGATCAGTGGTTCTCAACCTGTGGGTCGCGACCCCGGCGGGGGTCAAACGACCAAAACACAGGGGCCTGTGTTTTGGTCGTTTGACCCCCGCCGGGGTCGCGACCCACAGGTTGAGAACTGCTGGTCTAGATTATCTATTTATTTTCATTTGGCATTTTATTAATGGCTTAATTTTCCTTTTCTTTTCTTTTTTTTTTTTTTTTTTGTATTTTTCTGAAGTGAGAAGAAGCGGGGTGGGGGAGTGGGGGGAGAGGCAAACAGATTCCTGCATGCTCTGGACTGGGATCCACCGGGCATGCCCACCAGGGTGTGATGCTTGGCCCCTCTGGGGCGTTGCTTTGCTGCAGTAGGAGACATTCTAGCGCCTGAGGCGGAAGCCATGAAGCCATCCTCAGTGCCCCGAGCCAACTTTGCTCCAGTGGAACCTTGGCTGCAGGAAGGAAAAAAAGAGATAGAGAGAAAGGACAGAGGGAAGAGTGGAGAAGCAGATGGGCATTTCTCCTGTGTGCCCTGGCCAGGAATCAAACCCGGGACTTCCACATGCTGGGTCATCGCTCTACTGCAGAGCCAACCGGCCAGGGCCTTAGTTTTTCTTGATGATAGCTCAGTTTATCCATTATTTAATGAAATTTAATAGCAATGTACATAGAATCTACACATGTAATGTAGAGATATGATTAAGCTGGCACAGGTTATTTTTTTTTAATTAGAAGAATGCTATCAATCTAGATATATTAGAGAAAGTTGAAAATTTAATAAAGAAATTTAATTTTTAAAAATAAAGAGAAATTGAATTTAATAACAAGATTTAAGAAAAAAAAAAGTTCTTTGTTCCTGGCCAGTTGTCTCAGTGGTAGAGGGCTGCCTGATGTATGGAAGTTCTAGGTTCAAATCCTGGTCAGGGAACACAGGAGAAGCAACCATCTGCTTCTCCACCCCTTCTCCTTCTCCTTCTCCTTCTCCTTCTCCTTCTCCTTCTCCTTCTCCTTTTCTCTCTCTCTCTCTCTCTCTCTCTCTCTCTCTCTCTCTTTCTCTCTCCACTCTCCTGAACCCATTGCTATAATGGTTTGAGCAGTTTGGCCTCGGGCACTGAAGATGGCTCCATGGTCTCCACCACAGGTGCTGAAATAGCCTGGCTGCCAAGCAGAAGAGCAGCAGCCTCAGATGGGCAGAACATCACCGTGAAGGGGGCTTACTGGGTAGATCCCCATCTAGGTGCATGTGGGAGTCTGTCTCTCTGCCTTACTATCTCCCCCCTCTCACTTAAAAAAAAAGGTTCTTTTTTTCTATCCTTTTTAGTTTGTTTTGGGGATCAAATTGAAAAATGTATACTATAGAAATAGTGTTCAAATTTAAGCCTGTGACTCCAAAATGATTTTTTAATTTACAGTAAAAACAAAAAATGACTCACACTCAAAATGATTTTTTAAGTACCAAAGTGTACATTACATGCAGTAATTTCTTTGAAGTCTGGTTGAGTTAATTTTAAACTTTGGGTGGGTGAAGAGACTAGAACTTTGTATTCTTAGAGTTTCTTTAGTTATTCCTGAAGTAGCACCCACAGTAACACTATTTTTTCTTTATGTGTCTTTTATTGATTTTCATTCTTAAATACAAATTCTTTACATTTGCGTTCTAGTCTTCAGAATCTTATTTTGTTCCTTTAGTTCTTACTGTATTAATGATCTATTGCTGCATAACAAATTATACCAAAATTTAGCACCTTAATACACATTTACAATCTTGTACTTTCTATGGGTCAGTTATCAGGTATGACTCCTCTGATTCAGAGTCTCAGGAAGCTGTAATTAAGGTTTTGCCTAGGGCTGCATTAATCCCATGTTTAACTGACCAGGATTCCCTTTCCAAGCTCACTCAGTGTATTGTTGGTAGGATTTTATGCTTTGCATACTGTTGACTGAAATTCTCAGTTCTTTGTGAGCTTTTGGTTCATTGCTATTTTCCTTCTCTATCAAAACAAGCATGTGAGGAGAAAAAATAGCAGGGAGATGAAAGTCCAAGATTTTAATAACTGAAAATTAGAGATGACATCCATCACTTTTGCTGTATTCTATTTAGCAGAAGCAAATCACTAGGCCCAGCACATATCAAGGAGTGGGGGAAGGGGAAACTCCACAAAAGTGTGTTGTAAGAGGAAGAACCATTGGGAGTCATTGTAGAAGGCTGCCTAATGTATCTATTCTGCACCAGTATCAACCTGGCACTATCATGATTATCTGAGGAGCTTTTACTTATTTATTTACTTTCTATTTTTATTATGGATTAATTTTAGACTTAAAGTTGTTGAGAGTAAAATACCTAGGAATAAATTTAACCAGGAAAGTAAAATACCTGTCCTTTGAAAACTATAGACACTAATATAAGGAATTGAAGAAGACACAAATAAATGAAAAAGTATTCAAAGCTCATGGATTAGAAAAATTAATATTGTTAAAATGTCCATACTAACCAAAGCAATCTACAGATTCAATGTAATCTCTATCAAAACTCCAATGACATTATTCATAAAAATAGAAAAAACAGTTCTAAGATTTGTATAAAACCACAAATGACCCTGAATAACGAAAGAAGTCTTGACAAAGAAAAACAGAGCTGAAGGTCTTATACTTCTTAATTTCAAACTGTATTACAAACTATACTAATACAAGCAATATGATATTGGCATAAAAACAGACATAAATCAGTGGAACAGAAAAGAAAGTCCCAAAATAATCCCATGCTTAAATGGTCTATTTTTGAGAAAGGAGCCAAGAATATACAATGAAGAAAAAATAATCTTTTCAATAAACAGTGTTGGGAACACTGGACAGCCCCATTCAAGGGAGTGAAACTGGACCCCTTTCTTACATATAACACAAAAATTGATTCAAAATCGATTAAATACTAAGATGTAAAAGCTGAATTTATAAAACTTCTAGGAGAAAATACAGGTGCTAAGCTCTTTGACATTGATCTTAGCAATTTTTTCTATTTGATACAAAAGACAAAGGCAACAAAAAGAACCTAAGTTGGACTACATCAAAGTAGAAAAAATGTATGGCCAAGGAAAGAGTCAACAGAGTGAAAAAGCAATTTATGGAATGGGAGAAAATATGTGCCAATTAAATATTTAATAAAAAATTTATTTCTAAAATATGTGAAGAACTCTTATAATTTAATAGAAAAAAACCCAAACCAATGTCAAAAATGAACAAAAGATCTGAGTAGAGATTTTGCCAAAGAAGACATACAAATGGCCAATGGGTATATGAAAATATGCTTAACAGCAATAATCATCACAGAAATGCAAATTAATACCACGATGAAATGTCACTTCACACCTTTGAGAATGGCTAGTATTAAAGATAAGGCATAAGTGTTGGTGAGGAAATGGAGAAAAGGGAACAGTGTCGGTAGGAGTATAAATTACTCAGTCGCTATGTAAAATAGTAGAAAGCTTTCTCAAAAAAAATAAAAATAAACCTATCATATCATCCATCTCTTCTAATTCTGGGTATTTGCCCCCCCAAAAAAAATGAAATCACCAGCTTGAAGAAATATCTTTATCCCCATATACATTGCAGCCTTATTCACAAAAACCAAGATATTGAAATGTCCTAAGTGTTCATCAACAAATAGATAAAGAAATGTGGTATATACACACAACAGAGTATTATTCAGTCATTAAAAAGAAGAAAATTCTGCCATTTTCGATGACATGGATGGGCATTGGTGGACATTAGACTTAGTCAAAGAAAAATACCGTGTGATACCATTTATATGTAGAATATAAAAACAACAACAACAGAATTTAAAAGAACAGAATGTAAAAGAACAGAATATAAAAGAACAGATTGATGGTTGCTAGAGATGAGGGAGGCGGTAGGGAAAATGTATGAAATTGATCAAATGGTATAAACTAGCTCTCAGATAGATATATACCAGGAAAGTGATGTACACCATAATTATTATAGTGAATAATATTGTATTGTATATTTGAAAATTGCCAAGAGAACAGATCTTAAATGTCCTCATCACTCACATACACACAAATTTTGTAAATCTGTATGGTGATGGATGTCAACTAAACTTATTGTAGTAATCATTCAGCAATATATACATATATTAAATCATATTGTACACCTAAAACAAATGTAACGTTATATGTCAATTATACCTCAGTTTTAAAAAACTGCTTTAATATTTTAAAGAGTTCATTTGTATTCCTCACCTTGTTTAAACTAACATTAATTACTTATATGACTAGAATACAATGAACAAGAATAAAAAACTAACACTGGTATAATATTATTAGATAAACTAAGTACCTTAATCAAATATCACTAATTTTTCACCTAACATCATTTTTGTGTCCCAAGATTTTACAACAGATCCTGCATTGCAGTTAATTGTTATTTCTCAAATCTTATGATCAAATGCTGTGAGGAGACCAAGGCCACATAGTGAGACCCACATGAGAAAAACTGGTAACACCCCTTCCCCATCTCTCAGTCCAAGTTGAGTTCTCAGCCACATCTTACACCAACTTGGCAACAATGCTAGTGAATCATCTTGGAAGTACATCTTTCAGTCCTCATTGAGCAATCCTCGCTAATGCTGAATAGAGCAGAAATGAGTTTTTTCCACTGAGCTCTGCCCAAGTTGCAGATTTCCTGAGAAAAATAAATGATTATAGTTGTTTTAAGCCACTAAGTTTTAGGGTAACTTGTTGCACAATCAATGACTAGAGCAGTCATTTGATACTGTTCTAATGAAATAGCTTACTACCTGTATTTTATTTCATCTGTTTTATGCCATGGCTGACTAATCATATGATTCCAGTAAGCATTAGGTCTTTCTGACCCTCAACAAAAAATACAGTGTGTCCGTAAAGTCATGGTGCACTTTGACCAGTCACAGGAAAGCAACAAAAGACAATGGAAATGTGAAATCTGCACCAAATAAAAGGAAAACTTTCCCAGTTTCATATCTATTCAGTGCAATTCAATGTGGGCTCATGCACAGACTTTTTAGGGCTCCTTAGGTAGCTATCCCGTATAGCCTCTACAGACTTGTCACTGACTGATGGCCTACCAGAATGGGGTTTCTCCACCAAACTGCCAGTTTCCTTCAACTGCTTATCCCACCAAGTAATGTTATTCCTATGTGGTGGCGCTTCGTTATAAATGCGCCGATATTCACGTTGCACTTTGGTCATGGATTCGAATTTAGTGAGCCACAGAACACAGTGAACTCTATACCATCCACATCTTGACTGGCATGGCCGTGGGCTGCTCCGCTGTATACACGGTGTTACGTCATCATCTGCGCATGCGCACACGTTGCCACATCATCCTACAGGGTTTTCCTTTTATTTGGTGCAGATTTTACATTTCTATCATCTTTTTTGCTTTCCTGCGATCAGTCAAAACTGCACCATGACTTTACGGACACACTGTATATTAATAGAAAAAAAAAAATCTAAAATCTAAAATGCTCAGTATCAACAGATACTGTGGTTTGGCAGCAAGGCATGCTAATCATACCTTCTCTCTTCCTACCACATTATTACCCCTTGTAGTACACCAAGGAGGCTGGGAGGGATTTGATCATTTTAGCTTTTACTCTATGAAATCACTTTGTATTCAGGAAATGTCAGGCAACACTTGATCCTTCTGATAGATACAGTGTTAATCTCTTAAGTGAGATGTAAATATTTTCATCAGCATTGTAGGAATTAGAAGCCTTTTTATGAGAACCAATTTATCAACTAAAGATACCAGCATTTCTACTCAGAAGTCATAGGGAAAAAGATAAGGGAATATTTCGTAATTTATATGTTGATTGTCTGAAGACTATAGTGCTAAGTAGACAAATGGTTCAGTGGTCAAAATCACTGTATTATTTTACAATCTGTTTCTATCAGTTAGCACTTTAGATAACATAAACAAGGAAAAATAAAGAAAATACAGAACACAGTCACATCAGAAGTACTTTCAATAAAACTTAAGAATCACCATGATCGATTGTTCAGTTAGATCATCTTAATTTTGAAGATTGCAAGGACAAGAATTGGCACCATTCTATGTTTTTTATTCTCTTTCCATAGTTTATTTTCTAAAATCTATTTGAACTTCCTTAATGAAATCCCTACTGGCATATTAACATTTTTGGTCTTAAAGAATATCAAATTAACAATAATATTTTCTGAACCAAGACTCATTAGTTAGACCATTTTTATTTTTTTATACTAAGTCACTAAAAAAAATTTAGGTTCTAAAAATAGGATTTGGGACTCTCAGAAATCTTGCTTGGAGTATTACAAGGTTAGTCAATATTTTATTCATCTCAACTCACAAGACTTTAATTTAAAATTTTTTTCTTTTTCTTTTTTCCTTTCAGTAAGGAATTAGAATTTCTGAGAAGTCTTTCTATACAGATTTTGAAAAATTATTTTAGTAGTACTGTACTGAGTTGATGCACTGTTAATTCAAAGCAGGTCCTGGGCATGTTGCCTTGAGTCATTGGTTGTGGTTAGAAATCACACCACAAATATTTTCTAAATGGTTTCACTGTATATTATATAACATATTCAGAATTTTTGTGGAGGCTGAGGTCAAGAGGCAAAAGACACAGTGACACCAACTTCAGACTCCAACTACCCATTTGTCTCTCTTTACATTTATACATGACAGTTAATTATGATAACAATTTTTATAGGCTGTCTCTCTGGAAGGTAAAGGTTCCCAACTTTCTCCTCTTATGGAGGAAAGGAACATAATTATTGGATTTTTTAGTGTCAGACTTTGTGTAGCTAGTAGAGAAAAGAAAGAAATGTAAAATAAAAATAGGGCAGGCACTAGCTCTTGAGAAATTCACAACCAAATTAGGGAGGAAAGTACATACATGGGATCATAGGAGAGGTGTTCAAATACAGATTAGAACATGCTCCCATGGAATAGAAGAAAAACTATGAAAATTTAGGAATAAATTTTAGAGAAAAAACACAATTTTAACTTTAAGAGGAAAATGCTGAAATATAAAATAAACTCATGAAACGTGTTATATAAGGGTATGCAGCTGAAGTTATGGGATAGCATATGAATATATACCTGTAACATAAACTGACCTTATATTCACTTTGGCATTTAAGTAAGTTCAATTATTTTTATGATTAATGTCTTGTGCATTAAATTTTCAAGATCTTGTTAAAAATAGGTCTTTAGGTTTATTTCTTTAGCTTCATAGGCTTCTTTATTTTTTTATTGTTTAGTTTTGAGTTTCTCTGTACTTCAAATTTAGGTCTGTAGAGTTTTATTTTTCTACCTATAAAGCTTTATCATGTACCTTTAACTGACATGTTTTATAGTTGTAAGAATAAACCAGTTATGTTTCCCTTTCAGATTCTTAAATATACTCTTTTTCACACTGAACACACCTTTACCTTGTCAACAACTCCCATGTCTGCGTCATCTGGAGAAAGAATAGACCGGGCAGTGAACCTAACCTCAGTGCTAGTAAATCAGAATATAGAATCTAGGGACCATCCCTTGTAGGAACTAAGCATTAATATTCTGACACAGAATTAGAAATTAACCTTTTGACCTGTCATCCTGTTAAATCTAATTGTCTAAATAAAAAAAAAGAAAAAACCTCAAACAGAAAAAGTGATTTCCATAATAAATATCACCAAAGAGCAATTTTGCTAATAGTTGGCAGAAGGTAAATTGACAAATGTTCATCAATAAGTAATAGCACATTATTGTGAATTAGCTTTCCCAATGGCTCCATGAATCTTTATTTATTATGTTTGTACACACTACAAAACTCTAATGGTAGAAATGTATTTCAGGATTAGGATCTAAGTTAAAATAGTGCCACAAGTGATCTGACATATTCACATGATTGGCTTTGTCAGAAGTGTATCTGGAAACTTACCAGACCAATTGCCTCATTGTCATTTGCAATAATCCAGATGACAGAGTAAGTCAGAAAAATATTTTTCCCAGAATGTGGCATCATCATCAGCTGCTCCACTGTGGGCTAGTTGTAGGGAATAGAAATATTTATCTTTCTTTTTATGTACAGAAAAGTACATAATGTCATACAATATGTATGATTATAAGATATACTTCCAGTAACCAAGAATTTTGATACTACAAGAAAAGAATGAAATATAGGAAGTTAATATGAATATTTATGAAAAAAAATAGCAGGGATAAATCAGAGCTGAATCATCAAATTATGAAAATAAACAAGAAAATTATAGCTAATAAAGATCATAAATACAACAGGTATAGTATAAAGAATATGGTGCTCCATGTTCTGAAAGAATTGATTTAACAAGTAAATTATAATTATTATTATTTTTTGTCTTTTCTTTTTTCCAAGTGAAAGGAGAGGAGAGAGTGAGACAGACTCCCATGTGCATCCTAACTGGGATCCACCTGGCAAGTCCTGTCTGGGGCCAATGCTTAATTCAGTTGAGCTATTTTTAGAATCTGAGGCCTATGCTCAGACCAACAGAGCTATCCTCAGTGCCCAGGGCTGATGTTCAAACCAATTGAGCCACTGGCTCCAGTAGGGGAAGAGGGAAAGAGAGGGGAGAAGGAGGAGGGGAGAAGTAGATGGTCATTTCTCCTGCCTGCCCTGACCAGGAATCAAACCTGGGACGTCCATATGTCAGACTGATGCTCTAATCCAGGGGTCCCCAAACTTTTTACACAGGGGGCCAGTTCACTGTCCCTCAGACCATTGGAAGGCCACCATATACAGTGCTCCTCGCATTGATCACCAATGAAAGAGGTGCCCCTCCTGGAAGTGCAGCAGGGGGGGCTGGATAAATGGCCTCAGGGGGCCGCATGCGGCCCGCGGGCCATAGTTTCGGGACACTTGCAATCCATTGAGACAACTGGCCAGGGCTTAAATGACAATTATTGATTACAATAAATTTATGCACATTTTGGATTTAGTAATCTCAATTATGTAAATATTTCGATTGCCCTTTTATATTTGAATACAACTTTAAACATCCTTCAATATCTTTATAAGCTTCTTGGCTTCTCATTGCTCCAGCACAAAAACCACATTGTTTGTCTAACATTTTAGAACAGAGAAAGACATAGACTTCTTCAAGACTGCTAACTAGGAAGATAGGACATTTTTAATCAACGTTTTCAGCTTTCTCTACCATTCTTCTGCATACTTTTATTTCTGTAGACACTAACTTCACTCTAGATTTTACTGGATCCTTTTTATGGGTGCTTAGTTACTTAGCATAGATAATATATAACAATTGTAAATTCAGTTAACCTCAAATGTTGCATGAAACATTCTAAATATATTATTTTTTTCTGTAGTTAATAAATCAGCATGTAAGCAGGGTAATGCTAAATGAGACTAGCTGATGAATAATTGTTAAAGTATTAGTGTATAATGAAGAAATGTCCCTATTAAATATACATATATGCTAAAATACTGATAATAATCAGTAATTTCTGCTAGTATATTGTGAGATTTTAAAATCAAAGGTATTAAAACTCTTTGATTTTATTTTTATCCTTAGGCTGCCCTAATCTTACACATTAACCCCTAAGATGTAGCATGTAGGCAGCTTAATGAACACGTTGCAAATTCCTTATGTCATCATATGCAATAGGAAGTGACGATCAACACTAGTTTGCTCCTAAGGATATAAACCTGGCATTTTAGAGTAATGGCTTCTACAGGTGTCTGAAGGTGAATATTTTTGAGGCTATATTTTTTAGAAATAGCCTGATTTGCTTATTTTCTAACTGCTGATTCCATTTACAGTAGATACAATCATGAGCTAATGCATAGCTATTTTGCTGCTCAGCAGTCTGGCTTTACAAAATTTAGCTGTCTTCTTCCTACATCCTTGAACAAATAGAATGATCATGACTTGTGAACTGAGTTTTAGTAATCCATGTGTGAGGGTAATGGCATTTCAAACAAAAGCTCATGATTTTTGAAATGTAAGTCACTCTCTTAAAGGAAAATAAATTATTTACAAGATACATTTAGCACATGGGATTAAGAATTGAAAACTCATTTGAAAAGTTTCAACTTTACTTTCTAATGCATTAAAATTTAAACTTTATTTAGATTCAGGATAGTCTGCTTTCATATATTCAATTAAAGCCATTGTGTGTGATTTTTTTTGCAACAAAAATTCAACTTTTCATAAAGCATATACCTAAGGAAAAAAATAACTTTTTAATTTTTTTTTATTTTTTATTTATTTTTTTTTGCTTAGCAAACTGCCTTAGAAAAATTTTGAATAGTATTTAGAGAATAATGTCTCACTTTCTGCTTAAAATTTTACCTTGGAAATATAGCTGATAATGTTTTCATGTATTTTGCTCTTGATCTGGACTTTTTAAATTATTTCCTTGATTCAACTAATTTTAGCAAAATTCTTATACTTATTATAGAGATGAGTTCTAGGCCAA
The DNA here is from genome assembly GCF_036850995.1 of Saccopteryx leptura. Taxonomy (NCBI): domain Eukaryota; kingdom Metazoa; phylum Chordata; class Mammalia; order Chiroptera; family Emballonuridae; genus Saccopteryx; species Saccopteryx leptura. The sequence continues at coordinate 140,032,876 of NC_089506.1, forward strand.
ATGAACACATCAGGTCCCTGAGTGCTAATGATCAGTAGAAGAATCTAAAAGGGAGGTCAACAATCTAAATATGTCCTCCTTGCTGACCATGTCTACTTTGTCATTACCTGCTGATGATATTGATCATATCTGATAAGTTGCTTCATCCTAAAAAGATTTAATGGACTGGTGCACTCATAATTGTCCCATAAGGGGACAATACAAACTTAGGTGTTAATGTGACAGGTATTTGCTTTTATTTATTATTTCTATCCCCAAATACATGCATTAGAAATTCTTTCTAGCAAATCTCTGCTATTGAATATCCTTGATGAGAGGCTGGATATTATTGGGGCCTAACAGTGGTTTCAAATAATGCTGCAAACAATTTCCACTTTAATCAAGTATTTATTATTAACCTGATTGTAGAACGTATCATAGTGTAATGTTTCTTGCCTGAAAAATCTTTTGACTAGATGTAATTCCATGACATATCAAACAATGAATATCTTTTATGAAAACACGCACGCATGCACACACACAATGTGTTGCTCTGACCCAAGACTTCAGGAAATAAAATGCAGGGAATTGCATATAATATAAAGAAACTTCTGAGTAGAGAAACCCATAAGATGCTTAGGCTGTTATGTATTGGGTTACCAATATACAATAGATAGGCCGAGGCGGAGTTAACAGTGGGCGCACTGGCGCACCCTGGGCCTTGACTTCTGAAGGGCCCCGCAAAACCCCAACTTTACACTTTTTTAATGTAAGGGGACCAATATTTTTTTCTGCACCTGGGGCCTCAACCGACTTTAATCCACCTCTGTAGAAAGGTTAAATCCTTGTAAAAGACTTAGGTCTCAAGTTATAACTTTCCTAGGAAAAAAGATTACTTATTATTCACATATTTCTCAGCTGAAGATAATACACACTCTTCTTTTTATTTAATTTTAAGGCAGGATCTCTACTTACACAAAACTAAAGCCAAACCTCAGCTTTGCCACAAGTGAATAGATAAATATAATTAAAATAGCTAGTGATTCACCACAAAATAGTTCATTTTACTTCCAGAGTTTTATGATGAAATACTTTTTTTCTAACACAGCTATAAAAATAGAAACTTTTCATAAACTTGAAGTCTAGTTGCATTTCCAAATACATGTTTTATTTTTATTAAACACTAATGCATGAATGTATGTCTAATATAATCTCAATTACTGCTGATATAGCCAAAGTCTCATGTAACATCCTAACCATAAATTCAGTATCTTTCTCCAAACTAAACTTAGATAAAAAATATATATATAATTAGCCTGTGGTGGCGCAGTGGATAAAGCATCGACCTGGAAATGCTGAGATCGCCAGTTCGAAACCCTGGGCTTGCCTGGTCAAGGCACATATGGGAGTTGATGCTTCCAGCTCCTCCCCCCTTCTCTCTCTCTGTTTCTCTTTCTCCCTCTCTCTCTCTCCTCTCTAAAAATGAATAAAATTAAAAATATATATATAATTATAAGCCAGAAGGCAAAGTAGTAAGGTTGAGAAAAAATATATACTCTGTGGAACTATGTAAGTATGGATTAAAAGATTTGTTTCTATATTACTAGCTGTGTGATCTAGGGCAAATCCCTCAGGTTCTCTGAGTATCAGTGTCCTCAAATATAAAATGCAGAATAGTTATGAATTTTTAGAGATGATGTGTTATGTGTCTGTTATGTACTAAGTGCTAAATAAATAGTTGTTAAATTATTAAAGAAACCATAAATACGAAAGTATTGGAAAACTAGAGACACAGTGATAAATTATGACCCTGACCTGAGGGCAAAGAAGCGTAAGCTTAGAAAGATTTTTTTCAGCATTCGTAACCAAGAAACTAAAGATGAGTTTCCCTGATGCTATATCTACAGAATGAATTCCAGAGGCAGCAAATCTCATTCTTCCAAGATACATATGCACACACTCTGACAAAGAACCTCTGAGCAAAAGCCAGAAACTCTGTGAAAAACAAAAATGTTTTGTGCCAAAGACAGAACAAAGCAAAGCATGACAGAACACAAAACCTTACTTCCAGTGTTCAAAGTATAAGCTATGAGTCATTAACAAAATAGTACTTTGGATCTTAACTTATTATTTCAGAGAAAAAAATCAATTAAGAATTATGTGGATTTAGTGCACTCAAGTCAAAATATTTTTGCTAAGGTAAAATTGGTAATAAAAGCACATCCCTAGTGATGTTTAAAGAAGGTCATATAAGGCCCTTTGAATGTAGAATGCTAAGCCTGTTGGTTAAGTATCTTAAAAAACATGGATATTCCAATGGGCCAGGTTTGTATGGCATTCAACATTCAATGTGAATATCCTCTGTGAATGGTAATCTTATGGTACCAAATATGTAAATATTCAGTTTACGTTTGTAATATTAGGGCCATTTTAAACCAATTTCTTCGGTTTTGAAGTTTCTGTGCTTGCAAATTTAGAGAATACAGCTTTTGAAATGTTATTACTCTGGGGGGAGGCTCAGACAAGGGCATAGGAGAAAGTTGTCATTTGTATATCTATAAAAGTCATTAATGGCAATAAGAAGAATTAGGTGGAGAATCCTTTACCTTCCAAACATAATATGACAGCATTTGTAAAACCAAATTGAGAAACCAGCAAGCTTTCAATTCTGAAGAGAAGAAAGCAGTTGTAGGTATAAGAAAATAAGTGTCTTATTGGGTGAATAAATTTTGGCTTCTTTGAAACAAAAGAAGTAGTAGATTTCTAATAAATCAAAATATAAAAAAAAAATAGCTAACAACCTGGTAGAAAGTATCTGGAAGGAAATGCTGATTTCCTTCCAGAAGTACATTTCTCTACTCAGAAGTTTCTTTATATTATATGCAATTCCCTGCATTTTATTTCCTGAAGTCTTCGGTCACATTTATCTTGACTCAGATATTACATAAATTTTTTAATGTAAAGTCTAATTTAAATCCCATGTGCACCACAAAAATTATAATACTATTTTTTAAATGCATCTAAAACTAGAACATAGTTTAAAATATATGAGTAGAACAATCATTTCTTACAAAACTGTTAACATTAATGGGCCACTAGATCATTCATTTTGTTGGATCTTCATATTTTTTATATTCCCCTAATACAGTAAGTAGAAAGTGAAATACAATGGAAAATTAGAAAGTAAAACTATCTATCAGTTTCTCCATGTGTAAGATGCACTCATGTATAAGACGCACCTTGATTTTGGTGCCTGATTTGAAAAAAAGTGTATTATATAAAGTTATTGAACTCAAGTTTTATTCATCATAAAATTCATACAACTCCTCATCACTGTCAAAACTCCCATCCATTAGCTTGTCCTCACCTGTGTCTGATGACGAATCACTGTCTTCATATATTGTCTTGTCCTTAGTTACATCTATAGTATTTGAAATGTCACACTTCTTAAATGACTTGGCAATGACCTCAATCTTGATATTATCCCTGGATCTTTTCACCCAGGTACAAACTTCTCCTATAGTTAGTTCCTTCACTCTTCCTGCTGGTATCAAATTGTCCCCAGAAGACTTCATCCATTGGTTCTATCCATATCTCGTGGCAGCTTTGAAGGGTTTGTTAATGCTGACATCAAGTGGTTGGAGCTAGACCGTGAAGCATCCAGGTATGATGGCAAGTTTTGTTATCTGCTCTGCGGCAATCTTCTTTGTGTTTTTTTGTTATGAACTGATCAAGCACCAGTAGGGCAGGTTTTTGTAAGAGCCCACCTGGTCTCCTTTTACAAATGTTTTCAAACCAGATCTTCATCCCATCCTGATCCATCCAACCCTTGTCATGAACATGGACAATCACTCCTTGAGAAATATCTTCTTTTTGGCATTGTTTTGTATTTGAAAATCAGCATAGGAGGCAGCTTGGTTCTGTCGGCACAGCAAGCTAGAACAACTGTATAATGGCTCTTTTCATGTCCACTTGTCTTCACAGTTACAGTTTTCACCCCCTTCCTATCAACAGTTCTGTTCCTTGGGACATCAAATTACAGAGGGACTTTGTCCATATTTGCAATCTGTCCCAACTCAAACTGATGTGTCTTCCGACATTGAATGACAAAATGATGATATTTAAGGACCTTCTGCTCATAGCTTTCAGGCATCTTTTGGGCAAGTCTGGTGCATGTACACATGCTTAGTTCATTCTGTTTCATGAACCTGAAGCACCAATTGTGTCCTCCTTTGAAATCAGTAACTTCTTTTCCATCAGCAATTCTTCTTGCCTCATGCTGAACCATCTCTGTGGACACAGGAAATCCAATGCCCTTTGCTCTTCAATCCATGTCTTCAATTCTCTCTTTAAATCAGGCCATTTTGCTGACTTGCCTCTCATGGCCTTCTTCTGCTGTGGCATTTTCAGTAGGGTTTCTTCTTTCTGGAGCCAGTCTCAGATTGAGTTCTCAGTTGAAGGAGGACCAATTTTATGATCACCAGCACGATTTCCATTCACTTTTGCAAACTGGATCACTTTTAACTTGAATTCAGCACTGTACAAAAATCTTTTCTGCACTATTTCTAGGCAGGACGTGGCAAAACATAATCTATCATAATATACCAGAAACAAGTGCAAAACAATGAGCGCAAAGACAGTGTAAAAAAGCGGGAAATGCAAGTAAAAAAATCTACAACCGCTGTATAAGATGCACTCAGTTTTTAGACCCCAAATTTTTCGTAAAAGGGTGTGTCTTATACATGGAGGAGTGCAGTATATCTTCATTTCATCAATTAATTTAAGAAAGATATTTAACATTTAATAATCAGTATCTTACCAAAATCTTATGTAATCAGAGATAGGAAAGCCTCAAAATGTTTATCAGATTAAAAGTTAATTTGAACCAATATTGCAAAGTGCTTTATGAAATGTTATCAAAATAATGAAAAGAACCTGTATCTCCAATGTACAACTTAAAACCAACTAGAAAGTTGGTTAATTTGTTCTTCTTTTACTGACAGATTGTAGTAATTCAGTAAAAATAGATTTTTTTTCAATGTTATACTAATGCATTTGAGTCTATTTTAAATCAAGAAAATAAAAAGTGTGAAAAGTAATATTTATGAAAGGGAAACCAGAAATATTACTAAATATTTATGGAGGTCTTATAGTAATAGATAAGTATTTCAAAGTTTAACTAAACCTGATGCCACCCTCTATTTTTATCAGTGCTGTTTATATTGAATGAGAAAAAATCTATCTATATATGCTTAGGTTCCTTTATCTATTTTTTTTCCAGAATGCCCCAATTAATTAGAAAACTTTTTTTAAATCTATTAAGTAGATTTTAATTATTATATAATAGTCATAGTATTTATGGTTTTATGGTAACAACAAGGTTTGGATAGAACCTACAGCATTGACTACTGAGATTTATAGGATACTGATATTTTCTGGCACTCTTTGAGGAACATGCTGAAATCCCTCCAAGCCCTCAAATAACACATCATCCAGACTATTAGCAGATTTTTTTTTCAGTTTTGTTTGTATTTTCAGGAAAGAATAGGAGTGGCATGATGTTTTGGATAAACTATAAGCCAAAAGTATTGATGTGCTACTTGGAAATACAAACAGAAACTTTTTTGGGTTGACTATCATCCATCTTGGCATAGATTATATTTCCCATAACTGTTATTGTTTCTTATTTATTTATTTTGGAGGTGGAGGTAATTCCATGAACTTCTTTGGTGGCCAGAAGAAACAGCTGGCATAAGCTATTCTTGGAAGAGGTGCCAAGGGTAGGAGTCCATGGGTAGCTGGTGGTGTAAAAGACTTTGAATCTGTCTCAGCAGCTGTCACTGCAATGGGCACAGTACAAATAGGCAAAGTGTTGCTCTTTTTGCCAAGGCTTTCTGCACTTTTGGCACTGTGTTCTCAACAGTTCTGAGTGTTGTGTAGCTGCCTGCAAAAGATGCAGGACTGTGTGGGTCAATGTGTAGAAAGATACTGGATTTTTCATTTCAAGGCAAACTATTTTTTTTTTCTTGTGACAGAGAGAGACAGAGAGAAGGATAGACAGGGACAGACAGACTAGAAGGGAGAGATGAGAAGCATCAATTCTTCATTGTGGCACCTTAGTTTCACACTGATTATTTTCTCATATATGCCTCGACTGGGGGGCTACAGCAGACCAAGTGACCCTTTGCTCAAGCCAGTGACCTTGGGTTCATGTCGGTGAGCCTTGCTCAAATCTGATGAGTATACACTCAAGTCGGCAACCTCGGGGTTTGAACCTGGGTCCTCTGTGTCCCAGTCCGATGCTCTATCCACTGTGCCACCGCCTGGTCAGGCTCTAGGCACACTTGCCAAAAAATAACAGTGAAGGCCTTGGTATCTTTGTTTCACTGACTAAGTATATCCTGAAATTTGATTTTGTCTTATCATTAAGTAAATTTTATGAAATCTATTGCTGGTTTTGAGAATTCTGTGTTCCATAAGAAAACAGGATTTGAAGGAGAGAAGCTAAATCCATAGGTACAAGGTTTGCCAAATGGCTCAGTTGTTTAAAGGTAATTTCACACAGACAGTTATTGTCTCTTCTTTATCTGCAATATTACTTCAGAAACTTATTTTGGTTCAAACATCATCAAGTGTGAAATGTGAATGACAATGGATCAAATTCTATTGTAAAGAAAAGATACATAATTACAATCCCATTATATAAACAAAGGGTTAAATTTAAATAAACTAAGACATTTAGTTTGACAAAGTGGTAACTATTATAGCAAATACTTTACCAAACATTTTAAATGAAAGATAAATAACATTGGTCAAATACAAACTGAATCTTTTTAACATATATCTGGGCTTGACACAGAGCATTTAATAAAAGCAAGGTTAAAGGCTTCACTCTCTAATGGGCATTCCTGCATCTCTCTTAATCTATTCTTGACAGTAGGTAGAAGCCTGGGTAAGATGTGATGTACATTTATTGGCCTTTAAACTGAAATGGGACATATTTTTAAGTGCATTATATAAGGTATTAAGGGACACATTATATGAAAATAATACTGCCTGACCTGTGGTGGTACAGTGGATAAAACATTGACCTGGAATGCTGAAGTCACCAGTTCAAAACCCTGGACTTGTCTGGTCAAGGCACATATGAGATTTGATGTTTCCTGTTCCTTCCCTCCTTCTCTCTCTCTCTCTTCTCTAAAATGAATAGTCTTAAAAAAAATTTTTAAAAGAAAATAATACTTAACTTTGAGTAGCACAATTTTTATGGTAATACCAGTGAAGAAATCATAAAAACAAACAAAAACAACAACAACAAAAACAACAATGGATTAAATTCTATGAAGAAAAATAAAGGAATATAGCCTCTTCATATGTTGATTATTGATTCATTTTTATTATCTTCTGGTATAAACAGATATACTACAGCTTACTTTAGACAGCTTAAAATAATTATTTGTATTTATATTATTATGTTTTTATTTGTTTTAACATTTGAAAGTTAAATTTTCTGAGTTAATTGAACTTTTGAGACAGATAGAAACTCATAATGCAATGAAATATGACTAAAGTGTAACCAGATGTATTTCAATCCTACAAAACTTCTCCTGGTAACTTTTATCACAGATAAAAGAAATTGTTTTTCTGGTATCACTATATATTGCATTAAAAATATTGCTATTTTGGCCGTGGTTGGTGGCTCAGTGGATAGAGCATCTCCAGCTGTGGACATGCAGGGTTCTATCTCCAGTCAGGGCACATGTGATAAGCAGACATCTGCTTCTCTCTCTCTTCCCATCCTGTAGCCAGTGGCTTGATTGGTTGGAGCAAGGCCCCTGGCTGCTGAAGAAGGCTCCAACTGGTCTGAGTGCATCAGCCTCAGGCACTAAAAAAGCTTAATATGCAAGCAAAGGCCCTTGATAGTGTGGCCGGGTGGATCCTGGTTGGGGCACATGTGGAAATCTGTCTCACTATTTCCCCGCCTCTCACTTAAAAAGAAAAAGAAAAAAAAGAAAAGAAAGATATTGCTATTTCCCTAAAAAGGGCAGTGGAATTGCTTTTTCCCTAAATTTAAAATTATTTTAGCAGCTTCTATGCGTCTATTCCTTTACAGCATTTGAAAATCCAAGAAACAGTGCATCTATACAAACCTGACAGGGGAGTTATGCCACTGATGAGAACTACTCATGGATTTTAATAGTATGTGTGAGTTCAAAATATTTTTCTCTATATCTTCTATAAGCCAGAAATAATTTATGAAAATATGTTTATAACTTTCCAGGTTTTTCTATTTGTTTAGAGTATATTTATGGGGAAAAATACCTTGTAGTAAACTTTGGATACATATAATGGACAATTAAAGTCAACATAAATAATTTACATCTCATTTCTGTCTAAAATTAATGTATCCACTACACTTTGCATTCTCCTGACTTTTTAGTTTGTCTTTACCATTTATGTTTCTTGTCCTCATAATTTTATTTAATAAAAATTCATGTTTTAAATAAATATTTCTTAATGTTTCTTACCATAATATACATATTAAATAACATATCTGTATTCATGGTATCAGTCATTACATTCAATTTACCAAATTTAAATTTATTTGACAAAGTATTACATGAGTTAATTAGTAAAGATGTTGACATATGCCAGATATAAACACCTGAAAGGTTTTATGATGTTCATAGAAAACAACAAAAACACCCACAAATTTCAATTATTATTATTCTGAAATACACAATTCTTAAAAACTTCTCAATTTCTAATTTAAATAATGACATACATATATGTCTTCTCAAATCTATCTTTCATTTCATAATTTTTAAAAACATTTTATGTTTTTGCTTTTTTTTTTCTTATTGAACTTGGGGTGACATTGGTTAATGAAACCATATAGATTTCAAGTATACAACTTCATAAAACATCATCTACACACCACATTGTGTACTTACCACCTAACGTCAATTCTCTTTTCATCCCCACTTACCCCCCTTTGCATACTTCCACCTCCCCTCCCCCTCTCCACTTGGCTGTCAGCATACTGTGTCCATGTCTGCGTGTCATATATATGTATTTTTACTTAATCCCTTCACTTTTTCTCACCCAGCTACGCAAGCTCCCTGCCCCCTGACAGCTATCTGTCTGTTTTATGTATCTATGTTCCTATTTCTATTTTATTCATTTAATTAATTTTTGTTGATTAAATTCCAAATGTAAATGAGATCATATGGTACTTGTCTTTCTCTGACTGGCTTATTTCACTTAGCATAATAATTTCCAGGTCTTTGCTGTTGCAAAAGGTAAAATGATCTTCTTTTTTAAGGCTGAGTAGTGTTCCATTGTGTAAATGTACTATAGCATGTTGATCCACTCAGCTACTGATGGGCACTTAGGCTGCTTCCAAATCTTGGCTATTGTAAACAATGCTGCAATGAATATAGGGGTACATATATATATTTTCAAGTTAGTGTTTTAGGCTTTTTTGGATATATTCCCAGAAGTGGGATGGCTTGGTCAAAAGGTAGTACCATTTTTAATGCTTTGAGGAAACTACATAATGTTTTTCACTGAAGCTGTACCAATCTGTATTCACACCAGGAGTGCATGAGGATTTCCTTTTCTCCACATCCTGGCCAGCACTTGTTGTTTGTTGATTCATTAACAAAAACCTTCCTGACAGGTGTGAGGTAACATCTCATCATGGTTTTAATTTGCATCTCTCTGATGATTAGTGATGTTGAGCATCTTTTCATAGGTCTATCAACAATCTGAATGTCCTCTTTGGCAAAGTGTCTATTCAAATACTTTGCTCATTTTTTAATTGGGTTGTTTGACTTCTTGATGTTGAGTTTTGTAAATTCCTTATATATTTTGGAAATTAACCCCTTATCAGATTCATCATTGGTGAATACATTCTCCATTCTGTGGGTCGCCTCTTAATTTTGTTGATTGTTTCCTTTGTTGTGCAAAAGCATTTTAGTTTAATGTAGTCTCATTTGTTTATTTTTTTCTTTTATTTCCCTTGCTCTAGGAGATATATCAGAAAAAATATTGTTATGAGAGGTCTGAGATTTTACTTTAGATGTTTTCTTCTAGGATATTTATACTTTAGCAACTTAACATTTAAGCAGTTTATTGATTTTGAGTTTATTTTTGTATATAGTGTAAGTTGGAGATCTAGTTTCTTTTTTTTTTTTGGCATTTAGCTGTTTAATTTTCCCAACACCAATTATTGAAGAGACTGCCTTTATTCTATGTTCTTGTTTTCTTTGTCAAATATTAATATTAATTGACAAGAAAGGTGCGGGTTAATTACTGGGCTCTTTATTATGTTCTGTTGATCTATATGCCTGCTCTATGACAGTATCAGGCTTTGATTACAATAGCCTGTAGTGCAGTTTGATATCGGGTAGTATCGTTTTATTTTGTTTGTCCCCTTATTTATTTAAAAATATTAGCAGACTTATTTTGCATTATTTATTCTGGTCTTCAAATTCTTACCTAGTTCTTGCCTCAAACATTGTGCTGTTCAACTAGGAAATAGAAAACTCATTTATTAAACCAGAGTGAAATGACTCTTTAGTATAAGTCAGAAAAGTACAAATTTGAAGCCTTATTCCAGTAGGTACCTTTAAGGACCCTTAAATGCTTTCTCTTTTAGTATATGTTGGTATTATTAATAATATGTGAAATGTTTATAAATTATTAAGTGAAAAAGTAAAACACACGCTGCAAAGTAATATGCAGATTGTGATTCAATTTTAATGTAGAAATATATATATAGAGAGAGAAATGACTATCTTGTGATACTAAAGTTAAATATTAGTGTAAAGATGATTTTCATTTTATATTGTATAGATTAAGATATAATTTTACATACTATTAGTTGATAAAAAAAGTTACTTAATTATAAAAGCTTTTTTTATACATTTTAAAAAAATTTATTTTGACATAGGACAGAGGAAATGATCCGGGATTTCTGTGTTAGCTTCCAAAGAAGGATTTGTCTTTACTATTCAAATGGAGAAAATCTGGGAGAAATATACTGGGCACACTGGAGGTGTATTTCCCGGTTAATATAATAAATTAGTAAATCACCCTATGTCAATAGTGCTTTGGAAAAGATAAAATTGATCTCTGCTCTTAAAAAGTTTATATTCTAGTGACAATATGACATACCAAAAAAAAAAAAAAAAAAAAAGGGAGCGAATGGCTGGGCAGATGCTAGGATTGTTGTTAAGGTGTGAGGCAGTATTTTCTCTTAACCCTGCTACAACTAATGAATATAGGAAAGTCACTTAAAATCTTTTTTTTGTGATCTTTCTCATTTGTCATTATCATCATTGCCTTCCATGGTGCTGTTGTGAGATAAAACTTGGTCACAAACAAAACAGAGAGAGAGAGAGAGAGAGAGACACCATTGTCCAAGATCGCACATGTTAGAAAAAAGAAGTCATATGGGGTTTCAGATAGTAGAAACATTGTTAATCATACTATGAAGCAGAAACTGATAAGCTCCAAACATAATTTTTATATAAAAACAGATAAAATATTGTTTTTATTATATGAGTGCTGGTTTGAAGATTCTAGCAAATATATAATAATCTATCTCACTAAATGTTAACAAGAAACTAAATTATGAAAAGAATGCCTATTAGCCAGAAATTAAGATTCTTGTTATTTAAACCAAGGGAGGTATAAAGGTATTCCCACAGAAACCTACACACATATTTTTATAGCAGCTTTATTCTGAATAGTCAAAATTGGGCAGCAACCAAGATGTCTTTCAGTGGGTGAACAAATAAACTGTGATACATACATACAAAAAGCATTACTCCATGCTAAAAATAAATGAGCTACCAAGCCATAAAAATACATGGAGAAAACTTAAATGTATATTGGTAAGTGAAAGAAATCAATTTGAACAGGTTACATATTGTAAGATTCCAGCTATATAACATTCTAGAAATGAAAATCTGTGAAGATAATAAAGGGCTAGTACTTGTCAGGGGCTGGGGGAAGAAAGGGATAAATAGGTGGAACAAGAATTTTTACTACAATGCAACTACTATGTATGATACTATAATGGTGGATATATGTCATTATAAATGTGTCCAAATACATATTATGTATGACACCAAAAGTGAACCCTATAATAAACTAGACAGATTGAGTAATAATAATGTATCAATGCAGGTTCATCGATTGTAACAAATGGACCACTCTGGTGGGGAGTACTGATAATGGAGGCTGTGCATGCATAGGGGCAGAAAGCATGTGAACTCTCTGAATCTTTCCGTCACTATTATATATATATATATATATATATATATATATATATATATATATATATATATATATATATATTTTTTTTTTTTTTTTTTTTTTTTTTTTTTTTTTCCCTGAAGTGTGAAGAAGGCCGGCAGAGAGACAGATTCCCGCATGTGCCCAACCGGGATCCACCTGGCAAGCCCACCAGGGGGCGGTGCTCTGCCCATCTGGGGTGTTGCTCCATTGCAGCCGCGGGGCCATTCTAATGCTTGAGGTGGAGGCCATGGAGCCATCCTCAGCGCCTAGGCCAACTTTGCTCCCATGGAGCCTTGGCTGAGGGAGGGGAAGAGAGAGATAAAGAGAAGAGAGAGGGGGAAGGGTAGAGAAGCAGATGGGTGCTTTTTCTGTGTGGCCTGACCCCGAAACATATATGAACAGGAATCAATGAGGGCCCTGACCGGGAATCAATAAACCCAGGACATCCATATACCAGGCCAATGCTCCACCACTGAGCCAATTGGCCAGGGCTTAGTTACTATTTTTATCAACCTAAAACTGCTTTAAAAATAAATTCTATTGGAAATAAAATATACACACAAACAGAACTATGACAAGGTTTTGCATCTCAATTATTAAGAGGTGACAGTACAATCAACAGAAATATGGTGAGAAATGAAAGTAGAGGGCCACGTTTGAATGAGGAGCTGGTTAAAAGTTTACTTTGGGGCCTTTTGAAATGGATGTTGGCAAGATATCCTGGTGGAAGGGCATATAAGGTAGGTTGCAATGTGAACCTCGATTTTCAGAAATATATCAGAACTTTATGGAAGTTATTCTCAATAGAAGTTGACTATTAAAGCCATTTAGGATTTTTAATTCTAAAACTTTCTTCACCTTCAAAGTTTTCCTAGAATTTTATTTCCTAGACATATGACTGAAGAAGAAAAATCAAAGTATATCAAATTCCTTTAATATATGTAGACCATTTTTATGGTTTTAACATAAAGAATGGTTGAGACTAAACTGTTTAAAATCTCCTATTTGGTTTGAACATTTAAAGACATTATCATTTTTTATGTGATAATGTCTCTAATGTAACAATAAATAATTGTTTTAAAGCATATATTAAAACAATTTATATCTTCTTCTAAACAGGTAATAGGTACTGCTTTCTTTTGAGAATATAATTTATTTTTAAAGTATGTTCTATAACAGGGTAATTTCTTTTCTTTTTGCATACATGTAATTCTTTTTCACTTTTGTAGTTTTATATCAGACTTCATTAAAATTATATTCATAATCGGGCACATTTTATTTAAGTTAGTTATTTAATCCAAATTGAAGTGTCGGCCCGAGAAGCCCTTTCTAAATAATTAGAAAGTGTCTTTAGTTTAACCTAGATCAAATACTTATATTTTAAAACTCAAGTGAATAGGCTTCTAAGCAATTACCTGAAATCTGTCCTTGAGCTTTTGACATTAAACAATTAAGCTCTATTTCTTGACTTTCAATTAGTATATTCACTATCTTACCCTGTATTTGATAAGTTGATTAATGAATCACCAGAGTAATTTCAATCCTGTCAAAATAATGGAGGAACTCATGGAACTCATGATATTTGTTCTTACTAATTAAGTTAAAAAAAATTTTTTTTTTCTGAAGTTGGAAACGAGGAGGCAGTCAGACAGACTCCCGCATGCGCCCAACCAGGATCCACCCGGTACGCCCACCAGGGGGTGATGCTCTGCCCATCTGGGGCATTGCTCTGTTGCAACCAGAGCCATTCAAGCGCCTGAGGCAGAGGCCACAGAGCCATCCCCAGCACCTGGGCCAACTTTGCTCCAATGGAGCCTTGGCTGTGGGAGGGGAAGAGAGAGACAGAGAGGAAGGAGAGGGGGAAGGGTGGAGAAGCAGATGGGCGCTTCTCCTGTGTGCCCTGGTCGGGAATCAAACCGGGACTCCTGCACGCCAGGCCAACGCTCTACCACTGAGCCAACCGGCCAGGGCCAAGTTTAAAATGTTAATTCAGCCTCTGTGCAGAGTTTACTACTGGAGATCATAAAAAAAGATGGAGCGTGGGAGAGAGAACAGTAGGAGTCTCCAGAAAAGTTCTGGTGATATTTTGGGTGGAGAATTAGATGTGGCCTATCTCAGGGAACTTATCATACTGCATGTAATTTTATTTTCTTTGCTTCATGTAAGGATATATGACATTTTAGAGTATTAAAATGTTAGAAAAAATATTTGGTTCAGAAAAGTTTCTTTCAATTTTTAAAAATTTAATAAAGTACTTTAATCATTCTTTTTGGACATCGGATGCTGCCTCCCATTCCTCTAGGAACTAATTTTTCCTGCTGAAACATTTGTTTGCTGTCAGGTAAACATGAGTTAGATGACAATAATTACAGAATTTCAGAAGATTAACCGAGACAGAGAAAAAAATTATTTAAAGAGCCTTGTGGTCAAACATAGAAATAACCCACAAGAAAAAAAAATAAACCAGTGATAAAAAAACTTGTTCTTTGATGTTTTATAGAGGTAAATAAAATATAGAAATGTTGCTTAAAATAATGTGCTTACTGTTGTTCTTTTGTACTTATATGAAAGCACTCTATATAGGAGTATATATGATGTAAGGTCAAAGGTAAAAAATAATTTGTGTATCAAATATTTTATCATACTGTCAAATTTACTGAAATCATAGATGATAGGATATAGTGCCAGTGACTATTCTGGGCACAAATGAAGTTTTTAGAGCATAAACAGCAGAAGGTCCCCTACACATAAAATATTTTAAACACTAATACATGTCAAAGATAGTTTTAAAGAATTCTAAGACTACTACTGCCTAGTGCCTCTTTTTGGGTGCCTTAAAAATACAGGAGAGTCAAGTTCTATAGCTCACTGTATTATTGTCAACGCAGTCAGTAACCAGTCTTTCTCTTTCTATTCAAATATCTTGTAGTAACCATCTATGTCCCCGGATTGTTGTAACCTAGTCTTCTGATGTGCTACTCTTCCCTGTCTGCCTCTCCAACATTCTGGGACCGACTACTTCTGCTTAACGGAAACCACAAGCCCTTTGTTTCTTTTCAGGAACACATTTTGGCTGGACCATTTTTCTCCTGTTTATACCTCAGCCAACTTCCAACTTCTAGTTGTACTTTTTTATTAGTGGCTACCCTTGCCCTTTGGCACAATTCTTGTCCTTTGCTTTTGCCTCTGAACTGTCATTTCCACCATGATGAATCTCTCTATCCCTTTGCTGCAAATCAGGAACTCACTGTAAAAAAAGCCACATTTTTTTCACTATATCTCCTACCCTAAGAAAACAATATTCCTTTTCCAGATAAATTCTTCCCCTTGCCTATTTTATCAAATTTCTATTTTGAAATCCACAATCTCTTCCAAAATAGCACTTTCCCACAGATCCTGTCCAAAGGACACTCTACCTTTCTTACAGCCTATGACTTTCTAAAAGAGAGGGCAACTGAGTCTGGTCACTGTTCACCAATTTCAGGTCACTGTTCTGTTTTCTTATTTACTCCAGGAATTCAATGTTTTTAAGCTCAAGATTCCATCATGGAATCAGACACTAAATTTTCATTGTGAATATCACAGTTTTGTCCACATCTGCATCACCATTTCCCTTAATTTCCACAGAGCCACTCTACCTTCCCCAACAATCGTAACTCTGGGGTCTATGACTTGTTATAGAACTGGTTGTGTATTATCCACATTGATGAAAATTTGTGTATTTTTATGTTTAAGTTCTTTCACTAAAATTCCTCAATGTTTCAAAAGACTCAAATACCCAGAGCTAATGTTACACTTCCCATTACATTTTAATAATATCTAATAAAAAATAGAAATTAGTTTTTATTTATTTTATTTAAAAGCAAATTTGATTCCTAAAAAAATTAGAACATTCCTAACCTATCAGATATCTGCCTTTTCAATGGTTGGTCATCCTCAGTCATGTGTATTTTCCTACTGCACATATACTTCCTTACCATATTCTATGTCAAAATAATATGACAACTAAGTCCTCATTACTGCTCAGCTTTTATTTACTTCTTATATTCTACCAGTTGTATTCCCCGTAGTGGCTATTTTAAATCTCTTCTGACAGTACCTAAGTATGGAATTGGGAGCCCCGGGTTTGCCACTTAATTTCTTTTATCATAAAATGGTCTCATAGGTGATAAAGGCCATGCTATCATCAAACACAACTGTCATAAAACTCCCTCAATGATATCTGTGTTACATCAGTTATCAATTATTTCCTCTCCAAAGAGGAGACATTCTTCTGCCTCCTGTGGTTTTGTCTGGGTGCCTTAACCCCCATTTTTCCCTATATATGTGTTCATGTGACCTTTTTCAGGATAAACTTGGTGGTGAAGAGATGAAAATAATGGGCTCTGGCTATTGGCTGCCTGAATTCAAATTCTTATGCTGCCATTTATTAACGACAAAAATAGTTATATTACTGTTCCTTGTCAATTTCCTGTTCTGTAATAAGAAAATGAAATAATGATACTTCTCATTAAGTTTTTGTGATTAATAAGTGAGATATATTTAAAATGCTATAACAGAGGAGAGCACAAGGTTTTCTATTTTCATAAAAAATATTCTTCCTGGCCCTGGCCACTTGGCTCAGTGGTGGAGCATCGGCCTGGCGTGCGGGGGACCCGGGTTCGATTCCCAGCCAGGGCACATAGGAGAGGCGCCCATTTGCTTCTCCACCACCCCCCTCCTTCCTCTCTGTCTCTCTCTTCCCCTCCCGCAGCCGGGGCTCCATTGGAGCAGGGATGGCCTGGGCACTGGGGATGGCTCCTTGGCCTCTGCCCCAGGCGCTAGAGTGGCTTTGGTCGCAGCAGAGCTACGCCCCGGAGGGGCAGGGCATCGCCCCCTGGTGGGCAGAGCGTCGCCCCTGGTGGGCGTGCCGGGTGGATCCCGGTCGGGCGCATGGGGGAGTCTGTCTGACTGTCTCTCCCCGTTTCCAGCTTCAGAAAAATACAAAAAAAAAAAAAGTAAAAAATATTCTTCCTGCTGGACCAGGTGGTAGCACAGTGGATTGAGTGTTGGACTGGAAGGTGTAGGACCTAGGTTCAAAACCCCAAGGTCACCAACTTGAGTGTGGGCTCATCTGGCTTGAGCACGTGCTCACTAGCTTGAGTATGGGGTCGCTGGCTTGAGCGTGGGATCATAAACATGACTCCTTGTCGCTGGCTTGGGCCCAAAGGTTGCTGGCTTGAAGCCCAAGGTCTCTGGTTTGAGCTCAAGGTTGCTGGCTTGAGCAAGGGGCCACTCGCTCTAATGTAGCACTCCCTCTCAGGTCAAGGCACATATGAGAAAGCATTCAGTGAACTAACATTCTGCAATGAAGAACAGATGCTTCTCATCTCTCTCCTTTCCTGTTGGTCTGTCCCTATTTGTCCCTCTCGCTGATATTCTCTCTCTGTCTCTATCAAAAAAAAAAAAAATCTTCCCTAATCTCCAATTTTTGTGTTCTGGCAACTCTTTTACTATATGTATTAAAATAATCAGAGTGCTCAAATTTTAAAATAAAATTATTCTTTACTGGTAAATGGAATCGAAATAAAATGACCAGTCATAAAATATATGATTTAACAAGATTTATGCATTTACCTTTTGTGATTTAGCATCACACCTGTGGGATATGTTTTTCAGCTCAACACCCAGAAATTACAGTGTTTACAAAGTATTTCTTTCTTTTTTTTTTTTTTTAAGATTTTATTTATTTAATTTTCAGAGAGGAGAGAGAGAGAGAGAGAAAGGGGAGGAGTAGGAAGCATCAACTCCCATATGTGCCTTGACCAGGCAAGCTCCCAGGGTATCGAACAGGCGACCTCAGTGTTCCAGGTCGACGCTTTATCCCACTGCGCCACCACAGGTCAGGCTACAAAGTATTTCAAATTCACACACTGACTGTTTTATTACCTCTGAATATTAATAGTTATAATGGGTGAAAATTGTTATAGTCTACCTGTCAATGCTTTTATACTATTAAAAAGCAGGCTTGACCTGTGGTGGCACAGTGGATAAAGCGTCAACCTGGAAATGCTGAGGTTGCCGGTTCGAAACTCTGGGTTTGCCTGGTCAAGGCACATATGGAAGTTGATGCTTCCAGCTCCTCCCGCCAGTCTCTCTCCTCTCTCTCTCTCTCTCTCTCTTTTTGTGTTTGTGTGTGTCTCTCTCTTCCTCTCTCTCTCCTCTCTAAAATGAATAAATAAAATAAAAATTAAAAAAGAAATAAAAAGCATTTATGCACATTAAATATATCATACACATTTCTGTTCAACTTCTAAAAATGCATTTAATTTATTTTGTCCTGAAAAGAGGGAAAGTTTTCTTATTATTTGTTCAAATTGTATATTACCCTGTTCTGCCTAGGATAAAACACATCTTTTCTTGAATCCTAATCAAAGTGTATGAGCTTGTCTCTTACTTCCAATCAGACAGATGTTAAGTAGGTTCCAGGTCTCTCAGTTGCTATAGGTATCTGGTTACAGTGTTCTGAAAATTGCTTACTGGGGACAATTAAGTGTAAGATTATTCTGTTGGACAGCCAAGAGTAGTTCGTAGTTTGGTTCCATGCTTATATTCTTAAAAGGTAATGAACATGTGTACATATGCATATGTGAAAATTGCATATGCAAAGTAATATATGCATGTAAATGTAAAGAATATTGAAAAGTAAAAAGTTTTCCAATTGTAAAACTTGGTAATAGCTTAAAGACATACAAGCAATAGTAGAAAGCCTTAAGAGGTCATTTGCAATTTATACTAAAACCTATATTTCTGATGCAGGCATCTTAAAAGGTTGTGCGCATTAGAGTAGAAAAAGAAATTCCTTTAATCTAAGTATGTTCTGGCTATAACTGTCTGGGACAAAAATATGAAATTGGATTCTCTTAAATTTAGTATGTTTTATCTTTGACCATTATTTACAACCCTAGGGGCACAGTTTCAAAGTACACAGAGAATCTATATTTAAATAACCAATAATCACATAAATAATATGCTATGCCCAAAAAAAGTCATTGGGAATAGTTTTTTTTAATTAATTTTAATTTATTGTGTTAAGCTGGATTCAAGTGTCCCACTCAATATAACACACTCACTACCTACCCCCATGTCCCTATTTACACCCCATTTGCCCCCGTCTCCCTAACTCCCTCCCCCCTTTCCTCTGGGATTTGCTGTCCTGTTATCTGTATCTATGTATTATGTATATATATGATAGTTTCACTAATCTCTTCATCTTTACTGACCCCATCCCCTCATCCCCCTTTCCTCTGACAGCTGTCCCTCTGCTCCCTGTGACTCTGCGTCTGTCTCTATTCCATTCCTCAGTTCACTGTGTTCTTTAGATTCCACATATAAGTGAGATCATATGATTTTTGTCTTTCTCTGCCTGACTTATTTCACTTAGCATAATAATCTCCAGGTCCATCCATGCCATCGCAAAAGGTAAGATTTCCTTCTTTGTCACAGCCACATAGTATTCCATTGTGTATATATACCACTGCTTTTTAATCCACTTGTCCACTGATAGACACTGGGGCTGTTTCTAGCTCTTGGCTATTGTAAATAATGTTGCAATTAACATGAGGGTGCATTTATTTTTTTCTGATCAGTGATTTCATATTCTTAGAATATATTCTTAAAAGTGGGAGAGATGGGTCAAAAGGCAGTTCCATTTTTCATTTTTTGAGGAAATATTATACTGTTCTCCACAGTGGCTGCACAAATCGCATTTCTACAAGTAGCGCAGGAGGGTTCTCTTTTCCCCACAACTTCATCAGCACTTATTGTGTGTTGATTTGGTATTTAGCACCATTCTGACAGGTGTGAGGTGGTATCTCATTTTGGTTTTAATTTGCATTTCTCTAATAATTAGTGATGTTGAACATTTTTTATATGCCTATTGGACATCTATATGTCCTCTTTGGAGAAGTGTATATTGAGTTATTTTGCCCATTTTTAATTAGATTGTTTACCTTTCTGGTGTTGAGTTTTAGAGGTTCTTTATAGTTTTTAGTTATTTACCCCTTATCAGACATATTGGCAAATATGTTCTCCCATTGTGTGTGTTGTCTTATTATTTTGTTCATGGTGTCTTTTGCTGTACACAAGCATTTTAGTTTGATACAGTCCCATTTGATTATCTTGGGCTTTATTTCACTTGCCTGTGGATATAAATCAGCAAACATATTGCAACAAGAGATATCAGAGAGTTTACTGCCAATGTTTTCTTCCAAGATGTTTATGGTTTCACAACATACATTTAAGTCTTTTATTCATTTGAGTTCATTTTTGTGAATGGTGTAATTTGGTGGTCTAGTTTCATTTATTTGCATGTACCTGTCTAATTTTCCCAACACCATTTATTAAAGAGACTGTCTTTACTCCACTGTATGTCTTATCTCCTTTGTAAAATATCAATGGAACATAAAGTTGTGAGTTAATTTCTGGGTTCTCTGTTCTGTTTCATTGATCTGAATGCCTGTTCTTATGCCAGTATCAAGCTGTTTTGATTATAATGACCTTGTAGTATAACTTGATATCAGAAAGTGTGATACCTCCCACTTTGTTCTTTATTTTCAAGATTGCTGAGGCTATTCATGTTCTTTTTTGGTTTTATATAAATTTTCAAAATATTTATCCCATATATTTGAAGTATGCCATTGGTATTTTAATAAAAATTACACTGAATTTATAGATTTCTTTGGGTAATGTAGACATTTTAATGATGTTTATTCTTTCTATCCATGAACATGGTATATGCTTCCTTTTGTTTTTATCTTCTTTGATTTCCTTTTCAATGTTTTATAATTTTCTAAGTACACATCTTTTACCTCCTTGGTTAAATTTACTTCTCGGTACTTTATTTTTTTGTTGTTGTTGCAATAGTGAAGGGGATGGTACTCTTAATTTCTCTTTCAGACAGTTTATTGTTGTATAAAAATGCCACTGATTCCTACATATTAATTTTATACCCTGCAACCTTGCCAAATTTATTTATCAGGTCTAGTAGTTTTTTGACTGAGACTTTATGGTTTTCTATGTGCAGTATCATGTCATCAGCAAATAATAATAATTTTACTTCTTCTTTTCCAATTTGGATGCCTTTTATTTCTTCTTCTTGTCTGATTGCTGTGGCTAGGACTTCCAGAAATCTGATGAATAAGAGTTGTAAAAGGGGACACCCCTGCCTTGTTCCTTTTTTTTTACAGATACAGAGAGAGAGAGAGATAGGGATAGATAGGGACAGACAGGCAGGAACAAAAAGAGATGAGAAGCATCAATCATCAGTTTTTCGTTGCGATACCTTAGTTGTTCATTGATTACTTTCTAATATATGCCTTGACCGTGAGCCTTCAGCAGACCGAATAACCCCTTGCTCGAGCCAGTGACCTTGGGTCAAACCAGATGAACCCATGCTCAAGCTGGCGACCTTGGGGTCTCAAACCTGGGTCTTCCGTATCCCAGTCCAATGCTCTATCCACTGCACCACTGCCGGGTCAGGCTGCCTTGTTCTTGATCTTAAGGAAATTGCGTTTGATTTTTTCACATTGAGTATGATGTTGGCTGTGGGTTTGTCATAAATGGCCATTACTATGTTGAGGTATGTTCCCTGTATTCCCACTTTGCTGAGAGTTTTGATCAAAAATGGGTGTTAGATTTTATCAAATGCTTTTTCTGCAACTATTGATATAATCATGAGACTTTTATTCTTCCATTTGTTTAAGTGATGAATCAGATTTATTGGTTTGCAAATGTACTAGCCTTTCATCTCTGGAATAAATCCCACTTCATCGTGATGTATGATTTTTTTTAATGTGTTGCTGGATCTGGTTTGCTAATGTTTTGTTGAGAATATTAGCATCTACATTCATCAGGGATATTGGTCTATAGTGTTTTTTTGTTTGTTTTTTTGTACTGTCTTTACTTGCTTTTGGAATAAGGATAATGCTTGCCTCATAAAAGAAGCTTGGAAGTCTTTCCTCTTGAGTTTTATTTTCTTTTTGTATTTTTCTGAAGCAAGAAGCAAGGAGGCATATAGACAGACTCTCACATGAGCCTTACAGAATCCTTGTGGCATGCCCACTAGGGTACAATACTCTGCTCATCTGGGCCATTGCTCAGTTGCAACCATAGCCATTTTAGCACCTGAGGCAGAGGCCATGGAGCCATCCTTATCACCCTGGCCAACTTTGCTCTAATGGAGCCTTGGCTGCAGGAGGAAAAAGAGTGACAGAGAAGAGAGGGGGAAGAGTGGAGAGGTAGATGGATGCCTCTCCTGCGTGCTCTGGCCGGGAATCAAACCTGGGTTTTCCATATGTTGAGATGACGCTTACCACTGAGTCAACCAGCCAGGGCTTTCTTGAATTTTTTAAAATAGCTTGAAAATCATAGGTGTTAATTCTTTTTTAAATGTTTTGTAAAATGTGCCTGTGAAGCCATCTGGTTCAGAACTTTTGTTTGATGAGAGTTTTTTTGATAACAGTTTCGATTTCATTTTTTGAAATTGGTCTGTATAAGTTTTCTGATTCTTCTAGATTGAATTTTGGAAAATTCCCTGTTTCTAGGAATTTATCCATTTCACTTAGATCAGGGGTTGGGAAGCTTTTTGTCTGAGAGAGCCATGAACACCACATATTTTAAAATGTAATTCCATGAGAGCCATACAATGACCAATGTACGTTACACATTATCCAATAAAAATTTGGTGTTGTCCTGGAGGGCAGCTGTGATTGGCTCCAGCCACCTGCAACCATGAACATGAGCAGTAGGAAATGAAAGGAGTGTAATACATGAGAATGTTTTATATTTTTAACATTATTTTTTTTATTAAAGATTTCTCTGTGAGCCAGATGCAGCCATCAAAAGAACCACATCTGCCTCACAAGCCATAGGTTCCTGACCCCTGACCTAGATTATCCAATTCTTTAGTATATAGACCTTCATAGTATTTTCTTACAATCCTCTGTATTTATGTGGTGTCAGGTGTTACTTCTCTACTTTCATTTCTAATTTTATTTATTTGAGTCCTCTCTTTTCTTTCTTGATAAATCTGGTTAAAGGTTTGTCAATCTTGTTTACCTTTGCAGAGAACCAGCTCTTGATTTTATTGATCTTTTGAATATTTTTTTAACCTATATGTCATTTATTTTTATTCTGATCTTCAGTATTTCCTTTCTTCTACTTCCTCAGGGCTTTATTTCTTTTTCTTTCTATAGTTCTTTTAGACACAGGGTTAAGTTATTTATTTGGGTTTTTTTTTTTTTTTTTTTTTGCTTATTAAGTATGCCTGTAATGCTATAAACTTCCCTCTCAGGACTGCTTTTGCAGCTGTGACCCATAAATTTTAAGTTGTTATATATATATATATATATATATATATATATATATATATATATATATATATATATATGTATTTTTCTGAAGCTGGAAACAGGGAGAGACAGTCAGACAGACTCCCGCATGCGCCCGACCGGGATCCACCTGGCACGTCCACCAGGGGCAACGCTCTGCCCACCAGGGGGCGATGCTCTGCCCCTCCGGGGCGTTGCTCTGCCGCGACCAGAGCCACTCTAGCGCCTGGGGCAGAGGATCCCCAGCACCCGGGCCATCTTTGCTCCAGTGGAGCCTTGGCTGCGGGAGGGGAAGAGAGAGACAGAGAGGAAGGAGAGGGGGGGTGGAGAAGCAAATGGGCACTTCTCCTATGTGCCCTGGCCGGGAATCGAACCCGGGTCCCCCGCACATCAGGCAGACGCTCTACCGCTGAGCCAACCGGCCAGGGCCTGTATGTACATTTTTATTTGTTGCAATGCAACTTTTTATTTTTTCCTTGATCTCATTGTTAACTCATTCGTTAATTAATAGCAGGCTATTTAGTCAACAAGTGTTTGAATGTTTTTCACTGTTTCTGTTGGAGTTGATTTCTCATTTCATTCCCTTGTGATCAGAGAAGATGCTTGATATGATTTCAATATTAAATTTATTGAGACTTGTTTTGTGTCCTAATATGTGATCTATCCTAGAGAATGTACCAGGAGTACTTGAAATAAATGCACATTCAGTTGCTCTAGTGTGAAAGGTTCTGAAGATATCAATTAAATTCAGTTGATTTAATGTGTCACTGATCTTTTTAAATTTTCTGTCTAGAAGATCTATCCATTGATGTTACTGGGGTATTAAAGTCTTCAACTATTATAGTATTGTTGTTGATCTTGTCCTTTTTGTCCATCAAAATTTGCTTTACATATTTAGGTCCTCCTATATTAAATGCATAAATATTTACAGTGTTTATATTCTTCTGTTGGATTGTTTCCTTTATCATTATGTATTGACATTCTTTGTCCCTTAATATAGCCTTTGTTTAAATGCTATTTTGTCTGATATAAGTATTGCTACCTTAGCTTTTTTAAAATTCCATTTACATGAAACACTTTTTTCTATCCCTTCACTTTCAGTCTATGGGTATCTTTTGTTCTGAGGTCGGTCTCTTGTGGACAGCAGATCTACGGGTTCTGTTTTCTTTTCCAACCAGCTACCTTATGTCTTTTTAAAATCTTATTTTTATTAATTTTAATGCACTGACATTGATAAATCGGGGTACATATGTTCCAAGAAAACATCTCCAGATTATTTTGACAATTGATTATGTTTCATACCCTTCACCTAAAGTAAAATTGTCTTCTGTCACCTTCTAGCTGGTTTTCTTTGTGCCCATCCCCTCACCCCACCCCCTCTCTCTCCTTCCATGCCCCCTCCGCACCCCCAACCTACCCCCCATTACCATCACATTCTTGTCCATGTCTCTGAGTCTCATTTTTATGTCCCATCTATGTATGGGTTCATATAGTTTTTAGTTTTTTTGATTTACTTAATTCTCTCTGTATAATGTTATCAAGGTCCATCCATGTTATTGTAAATGATTTGATGTCATCATTTCTTATGGCTGAGTAGTATTTCATAATATATATGTACCAAAGCTTTTTAATCCACTCGTGCACTGATGGACACTTGGTCAGATCTTTGCTATTGTGAACATGGGGATGCATTTCTGCTTTTGGAACAGTTTTATGGTGTTCTTAGGGTATATTCCTAAAAGTGGGATAGCTGGGTCAAAATGCAGTTCGGTTTTCAATATTTTGAGGAATCTCTATACTGTTTTCCACAGGGGATGCACCAGTCTGCATTCCCACCAGCAATGCAGGAGGGTTCCCTTTTCTCCACATCCTCACCAGCACTTATTCTGTGTTGTTTTGTTGATGAGCGCCATTCTGACTGGTGTGAGGTGATATCTCAGTGTGGTTTTAATTTGCATTTCTCTAATGATTAGTGATGTTAAGCATTTCTTCATATGCCTATTGGCTGTCTGTATGTCCTCTTTGGAGAAGTGTCTATTTATTTCTTTTTCCCATTTTTTGATTGGATTGTTTGTCTTCCTGGTTTTGAGATTTACAAGTTCTTTATAAATTTTGGTTATTAACCCCTTCTCAGACGTATTGTCAAATATGTTCTCCCATTATGTAGTTTGTCTTTTTATTGTCTTTGGCTGTGCAAAAGCTTTTTAGTTTGATATAGTCCCATTTGTTTATTCTGTCTTTTATTTCACTTGCTCATGGAAATAAATCAGCAAACGTATCGCTGTGAGAGATGTCGGAAAGCTTACTGCCTATGTTTTCTTCTAAGATGCTAATGGTTTCACGGCCTACATTTAAGTCTTTTATCCATTTTGAGTTTATTTTTGTGAATGGTGTCAGTTGGTGGTCTAGTTTCATTTTTTTGCAGGTAGCTGTCCAATTTTCCCAACACCATTTATTAAAGAGGCTATCTTTACTCCATTGTATGCCCTTAACTCCTTTGTCAAATATCAGTTGTCCATAGAGCTGTGGGTTTATTTCTGGGTTCTCTGTTCTGTTCTGTTGATCTATATGCCTGTTCTTATGCCAGTACCAGGCTGTTTTGAGTACAATGGCCTTGCAGGATAACTTGATATCAGGAAGTATGATACCTCCCACTTTATTTTTCTTTTTTAAGATTGCTGAGGCCATTAGTGTTCTCTTTTGGTTCCATATAAATTTTTGGAATATGTGATCTATATCTTTCAAGTATGTCATTGGTATTTTAATTGGTATTGCATTGAATTTATAAATTGCTTTGGGTAATATAGACATTTTAATGATGTTTTTTCTTCCTAACCATGAGCCCGGTATATGCTTCCTCTTTTTTGTATCTTCCTTGATTTCTTTTATCAATGTTTTATAATTTTCCAAGGACAAGTCTTTAGTCTTCTTGGTTAAATTTACTCCTAGGTACTTTACTTTTTTGGTTGTAATAGTGAAGGGAATTGTTTTCTTAATTTCTCTTTCTGACTGTTCATTGCTGGTATATAAAAATGCCTCCGATTTCTGAGTATTCATTTTATATCCCGCCACTTTGCTGAATTCGTTTATCAGGTGCAGTAGTTTTTTGACTGAGACTTTAGGGTTTTCTACAATATATACAATATCATCTGCAAATAATGATAGTTTTACTTCTTCTTTTCCAACTTGAATGCCTTTTATTTCTTCTTCTTGTCTGATTGCTGTGGCCAGGACTTCCAGGACTATGTTGAATAAGAGTGGTGAAAGGGGCATTCCTGCCTTGTTCCTGATCTTAAGGGGATTGCTTTTAATTTTTGCCCATTGAGTATGTCATAGATGGCTTTTATCATGTTGAGGTATGTTCCCTGTATTCCCACTTTGCTGAGAGTATTGATCATGAATATGTGCTGGATTTTATCAAATGCTTTTTCTGCATCTATTCGAATTATCATGTGGTTTTTCTCCTTCCTTTTGTTTATGTGATGAATCACGTTGATTGATTTGCGAATATTGTACCACCCTTGCCTTTCCAGAATAAATCTCACTTGATCATGGTGTATGATTTTTTTCCATATATTGTTGCATCCAGTTTGCTAATATTTTGTTGAGGATTTTAGAATCTATATTCATCAGGGATATTGGCCTATAATTTTCTTTCTTTGTGCTGTCTTTGCCTGATTTTGAAATCAGAATTAGGCTCGCCTCATAAAAGGAGCTTGGAAGTCTTCCTTCCTCTTGAATTTTTGAAATAGCTTGAGAAGGATAGGAGTTATTTCTTCTTTGAATATTTGGTAGAATTCAGTTGTGAAGCCATCTGGCCCAGGACTTTTCTTTGTTGGGAGTTTTTTGATAACTGTTTCAATCTCATTTGTTATCATCAGTCTGTTTAGGTTTTCTGATTCTTCCAGATTGATTTTTGGAAGATTGTGTGTTTCAAGGAATTTGTCCATTTCACCTAGGTTGTCTAGTTTTTTTGGCATACAGTTCTTCATAGTATTTTCTTACAATATTTTGTATTTCTGTTGTGTCAGTTGTTACTTCTCCTCTCTCATTTCTAATTTTATTTATTTGAGTCCTCTCTCTTTTTTCTTGGTGAGTCTAGTTAAAGGTTCATTGATCTTGTTTACCTTTTCAAAGAACCAGCTTCTAGTTTCATTGATCGTCTGCATTTTTCTTTAGCCTCTATGTCATTTATTTCTGCTCTGGTCCTTATTATTTTCTTCCTTTTACTACATTTAGGCTTTACTTGCTGTTCTTTTTCTAGTTCTTTTAGGTGCAGCGTTGTTTATTTGAGTTCTTTCTAGATTCTTAAAGTGTGCCTATAGTGCTATGAACTTCCTTGTCAGTACTGCTTTAGCTGTGTTCCATAAATTTTGAGTTGTTGTATGCTCATTATCATTTATTTCTAGGAATTTTTTTATTTCTTCTTTGATATCATTCTTAATCCATTCGTTACTTAACAACCTGCTATTTAGTTTCCATGGGTTTGAGAATTTTTGAGATTTTTCTGTTGTGGTTGATTTCTAGTTTCATGCCATTGTGATCAGAGAAAGTGCTTGATATAATTTCAATCTTCTTAAATTTGTTCAGATCACTTTTGTTCCATAACATGTGGTCTATCCTAGAGAATATACCATGAGCACTTGAAAAGAATGTATATTCTGCTGCTTTAGGGTGAAAGGTTTTGAAGATATCTATTAAATCAAGATGATCTAGTATGTCTTTAAGTTTGCTGTTTCTTTGTTAATTTTCTTTCTTGAGGATCTATCTAGTGATGTTAGTGGGGTATTGAAATCCCCTAGTATTATAGTATTGCTGTTGATCTCATCCTTTATATCCATCAAAGTCTGCTTTATATATTTAGGTGCTTCCATATTAGGTGCGTAGATATTTATAATAGTTATATCTTCCTGTTGGATTGCTCCCTTTATCATTATGTAGTGGCCTTTTTTATCTCTTACTATATCCTTTGTTTTAAAGTCCATTTTATTTGTTATAAGTATTGCTACCCCAACTTTTTTTCTGTTTCCATTTGCATGAAATGTTTTTTCCCATCCTTTACCTTCAGTTTATGTGCATCTTTTGTTTTAAGGTGTGTCTCTTGTAGACAGCATATATATGGGTCCTGTTTTTATATTTATGCAGCTACTCTATATCTTTTGATTGGATCATTTAATCCATTTACATTAAAGGTTATTATTGATATGCATTCATTTATTTCTATTTTATTCTTTAAATCTACAATCCTCTTTTTCTCAATATTTTTTTTCATTGCTCTTTTCACAGAAGGTGCCTTAACATTTCTTGCAGTACTGGTTTGGTTGTAATGAATCTCTTGAATTTTTTTTTTTTGTCTAGGAAGGTTTTTATTTCTCCTTTAGTTTTAAATGATAGGCTTGCTGCATAAAGAAGTCTTGGTTGTAGTTTCTTGTTTGGCATCACTTTGAATATTTCTTGCCAATTACTTCTGGCCTCAAGCGTTTCTGTTGAGAAGTTGGATGTCATCCTTATGGGGGCTCCTCTGTAGGTAATTAACTGTTTTTCTTTTGCAGTTTTTAGTTTTTTTCTTTGTCTTTTAACTTTGGCATTTTTAATTATGATGTGTCTTGGTGTAGGCCTCCTTGTGTTCCTCTTTAATGGGACTCTGTGCTTCTTGAAATGGTGTGACATTTTTTTTTTTTTTTAATGGAGTCACATCAATAAATCAGAGTACATATATTCAAAGAAAACATTTTCAGGTTATCTTGTCATTCAATTATGTTGCATACCCATCACCCAAAGTCAGATTGTCCTCTGTCACCTTCTATCTAGATTTCTTCATGCACCTCCCCCTCCCCCTTTCCCTCTTCCTCTCCCCCCACCCCCTTTAACCACCACACTCTTATCAATGTCTCTTAGTCTCACTTTTATATCCCACCTACGTATGGAATAATGCACTCCCTGTTTTTTTCTGATTTACTTATTTCACTTCGTATAATGTTATCAAGGTCCCACCATTTTGCTGTAAATGATCCGATGTCATCATTTCTTATGGCTGAGTAGTATTCCATAGTGTATATGAGCCACATCTTCTTTATCCAGTCATCTATTGATAGGCTTTTTGGTTGTTTTCATGTCCTGGCCGCTGTGAACAATGCTGCAATGAACATGGGGCTGCATGTGTCTTTACGTATCAATGTTTCTGAGTTTTGGGGGTATATACCCAGTAGAGGGATTGCTGGGTCATAAGGTTGTTATATTTTCAGTTTTTTGAGAAACCACCATACTTTCTTCCATAATGGTTGCACTACTTTACTTTCCCACCAACAGTGTATGAGGGTTCCTTTTTCTCCACAGCCTCTCCAACATTTGCTATTACCTGTCCTGTTAATAATAGCTAATCGAATAGGTGTGAGGTGGTATCTCATTGCAGTTTTGATTTGCATTTCTCTAATAACTAAAGAAGATGAGCACCTTTTCCTATATCTGTTGGCCATTTGTATTTCTTCCTGGGAGAAGTGTCTGTTCATGTCCTCTTCCCATGTTTTTATTGGATTGTTTGTTTGTTTGTTGTTGAGTTTAATGAGTTCTTTGTATATTTTGGATATTAGTCCCTTATCTGAGCTGTTGTTTGAAAATATCATTTCCCATTTAGTTGGCTGTCTGTTTATCTTGTTATCAGTTTCCCTTGCTGAGCAAATCTTCTTAGTCTGATGTAGTCCCACTCATTAATTTTTGCCTTCACTTCTCTTGCCTTTGGAGTCAAATTCATAAGATGCTCTTTAGAACCCAGGTCCATGAGTTTAGTGCCTATCTCTTCTTCTATGTACTTTATTGTTTCAGGTCTTATGTTTAGATCTTTGATCCATTTTGAGTTAATTTTAGTACAAAGGGACAAACTGTAGTCCAGTTTCATTCTTTTGCATGTGGCTTTCCAGTTCTCCCAGCACCATTTGTTGAAGAGGCTTTCTTTTCTTCATTGTGTGTTGTTGGCCCCTTTATCAAAAATTATTTGAATATATATATATATATATATATATATATATATATATATATATATATATATATATATGGTTTTATTTCTGGGCTTTCTATTCTGTTCCATTGGTCTGAGTGTCTATTTTTCTGCCAATACCATGCTCTTTTGATTGTCGTGGCCCTTAATATAGTTTGAAGTCAGGTATTGTAATGCCCCCAGCTTCATTCTTTTTCTTTAAGATTGCTTTGGCTATTCAGGGTTTTTTATACTTCCATATAAATCTGATGATTTTTTTGCTCCATTTCTTTAAAAAATGTCATTGGAATTTTGATGAGAATTCCATTAAATTTGTATATTGCTTTGGGTAATATGGCTATCTTGATTATATTTATTCTTTCTAACCAAGAACAAGGGATATTCTTCCATCTCATTATATCTTTTTTGATTTCCCTTAACAATGGTTTGTAGTTTTCATTATATGAGTCCTTTACATTTTTTGTTATGTTTATTCCTAGGTATTTCATTTTTTTTTGTTGCAATCGTGATGGGGTTATTTTTTTGAGTTCATTCTCAAATGTTTCATTGTTGTCATATAGAAAGGCTATTGACTTCTGTATGTTAATTTTGT